>NW_027176483.1:3154138-3158463 GCF_023349555.1 Cebidichthys violaceus
CACCTGGCTGGACGACAAAGCAGACATTTGAAAAGTCCAATAATAATAATATAATAATGAACATATTAGCATTTATATCTGTTTGTATTTTGCAGACACTCGACGCACCGTCTTGCCAAATGACAGCTGCCATCTTGACACACACACACACACACACGCACACACACACACACACCACACACACACACACACACACACACACACACACACACACACAGTTCACTGAAGAAGGCGTTTGTTTTTTTGAAGTGGCAAGATGTCAGCCGGGGAGACTGAGCAGACACAGCGAGACGGACGGAGACTCTCCGGCTGCCGTCGTTACATAAAGCCTCAGTAACTCCTGTTTCCATGGCGACATGATTCCGCAGCCTGACGCTGCCATTGGCCGAGGAGCCGGCCAATTCACGGGCGCAGATTGAGTTTTTAGACACTTTTTTTCTTCTTTTTTTTTCTTTAAAGTAGTGAGTGGATTCATACTCTAAAATAAAGCGTTGCTGTATATTCCTGGTCAATGTTAAGTATAATAACAGAACTGTAGTATTTCTACATTAAGTACTGCTTGGATGATCTATTGACATTTTGATCATTTCTAAAGCAAAAGTGACAAACTCAAAATGTTCGTTGTGAAGCTTTTCTTTGTCATGTATGATCATAAACTTAACATCTTCAGGTGTGGACTGTTGGTCAAACAAAACAAGATCATTTGGGCTTCAGCAAAATATCATTTTTCGCTTTTTTTTTCCTGATATTTTACAGACAAAACAACGGGCGTTACCTTGGGTGTGAACATGTGTCGTATCCCGTCCACGGAGCCCTTCAGGAGCAGAGCGCGGATCAGGAAGCAGATCAGCACCACGTACGGGAACAGGGAGCTGAAGTACATCACCTGTAAGCAGACGCAACCTGTTCAAAACGCCACCGAAACGCCGAGCATTGAAACGTGCAGAAAAGAGAGAGAAAGTGCTGTTTTTTTCTTCACTTTGTTCCTCATTCATCTTTTACTTTGTGTACTTTTGACGATACATCTTTAGGAAGTGGTGCCTTAATCCTCCCATCAACGCTGTTTAAACCAATCGATCGCTGCAGGAACGAGTCCTAAAAGACTGGAACGAGTCACAATTCTTTGCTTTTTTTTCTCCCGTTCCCTCGTCTCAAAAGTTTGAAATAAGGTCCGTGGTTAACTCGAGCTTCAGAGATTTAAACTTTTTACGGTACAAAGCGCTTCAGTAAATACCCCTCTTGTGAATTTTGAAGCTTTTAAGTGTCTTCTCTGGGACACCGTTCAGCCTGTAGCTTAGTGCTGGAGACATGCGGTCATGTGACCGTGGTGCACTTTGTTCACAGCCTAAAAAAAAAAAAAACAATCATCCTAAAAGTGGTGTTTATTCGTGAAGACTTTCTGAGCGACAAAATTATCGTAAGCTGAACCCTAACCCTGACGGAACAATCCTGCAGCTCTTATGTCGAGGGAGCCGGTGTGATGCTCAGAACCCGTCCTCCCTGCGGTCCTCGATTACACCAGCAGGGTCTGTGGCTGTGCGAGACCCCCTTTTGTGCGATTATAAGTGCCAATTAGACAGCGGGCCTCTTTTCTCTCTTCGCTGCACTGTGACACGTGGGCGTGCAGGACTGAGGACTGAGGACTGAGGACTGAGGACTGAGGACTGAGGAGTGGGGCGAACGAGACGGGTTTGGGCTTGAGTCACGAGCACGGTTAGGGATTCAGAGACACTCTTACACGGTGGTCCGTCGTCCCGAGCGGAGACTCGAGTAACGTCTCGTCTCACGGTGGGGGGGGGGGGGGGGGGGGGGGGGGGGGGTTAATTCACCCTGAAGCGGGACTCCTCCTCTTTAGATATTTTACATTTTCAGTTCAAGGTTTGTGAAGTTCAACCGTCTTTCTCCCGGTGTCTCGGAGGCAAGAAGAGCTTGTTTGTTCTCTGGTAATGAACACTTTCTACCTCCACAAGAATTCATGCTGCAGGCGTGTTTGATGAGGCAATGGTAGCTCAGTGAGAAGTCACTGAAGCGAACATTCAACCGGTTAAAACGAGGTGGACACTATACAGTCAAATGTCTTAAACTATACAGTCTAATGTCTTAAACTATACAGTCTAATGTCATAAACTATACAGTCTAATGTCATAAACTATACAGTCTAATGTCTTAAACTATACAGTCTAATGTCTTAAACTATACAGTCAAATGTCTTAA
Organism: Cebidichthys violaceus; assembly: GCF_023349555.1. NCBI lineage: Eukaryota > Metazoa > Chordata > Actinopteri > Perciformes > Stichaeidae > Cebidichthys > Cebidichthys violaceus. Next base: position 3,156,353 of record NW_027176483.1, read on the forward strand.
ACTATACAGTCAAATGTCTTAAAACTATACAGTCAAATGTCTTAAACTATACAGTCTAATGTCTTAAAACTATACAGTCTAATGTCTTAAACTATACAGTCTAATGTCTTAAACTATACAGTCAAATGTCTTAAACTATACAGTCTAATGTCTTAAACTATACAGTCTAATGTCTTAAACTATACAGTCTAATGTCTTAAACTATACAGTCTAATGTATTAAACTATACAGTCTAATGTTCTTAAACTATACAGTCTAATGTCTTAAACTATACAGTCAAATGTCTTAAACTATACAGTCTAATGTCTTAAACTATACAGTCAAATGTCTTAAACTATACTGTCAAATGTCTTAAACTATACAGTCTAATGTCTTAAACTATACAGTCAAATGTATTAAACTATACAGTCTAATGTCATAAACTATACAGTCTAATGTCATAAACTATACAGTCTAATGTCTTAAACTATACAGTCAAATGTCTTAAACTATACAGTCTAATGTCTTAAACTATACAGTCTAATGTCATAAACTATACAGTCTAATGTCTTAAACTATACAGTCTAATGTCATAAACTATACAGTCTAATGTCATAAACTATACAGTCTAATGTCTTAAACTATACAGTCTAATGTCTTAAACTATACAGTCAAATGTCTTAAACTATACAGTCTAATGTCTTAAACTATACAGTCTAATGTCATAAACTATACAGTCTAATGTCTTAAACTATACAGTCTAATGTCTTAAACTATACAGTCTAATGTATTAAACTATACAGTCTAATGTCTTAAACTATACAGTCTAATGTCTTAAACTATACAGTCAAATGTCTTAAACTATACAGTCAAATGTCTTAAACTATACAGTCAAATGTCCTTAAACTATACAGTCAAATGTCTTAAACTATACAGTCTAATGTCATAAACTATACAGTCTAATGTCTTAAACTATACAGTCTAATGTATTAAACTATACAGTCTAATGTCATAAACTATACAGTCTAATGTCTTAAACTATACAGTCAAATGTCTTAAACTATACAGTCTAATGTCTTAAACTATACAGTCTAATGTCTTAAACTATACAGTCAAATGTCTTAAACTATACAGTCTAATGTATTAAACTATACAGTCTAATGTATTAAACTATACAGTCTAATGTCTTAAACTATACAGTCTAATGTCTTAAACTATACAGTCTAATGTCATAAACTATACAGTCTAATGTATTAAAACTATACAGTCTAATGTATTAAACTATACAGTCATATGTCATAGTTGAAATAGAGTTCTTCTTGTAGTTTTCTGATTAAACCTGCTGAGCTGCTTGTTGAAGAACACGGCGTGGCCTTGGTGTCGCCTCAAAGCCAAACAGGCTGCTTGTTCTGTGTGATAAGCAGATATTATCTGCTGCTTTTGTAGCCTCGGTGTCATGCTGTACCCCCCCCCCCCCCCCCCAGAGAAGAAGAAGAAGAAGAAGAAGAGACTTTTATTATGTAAGATGCTGTGTTGTGGCAGATAGCATGTGCTTCTTGCAAAGGTTGTGTTCTGAGAACGGCGTGATCGTCACGAGCCGATATGAACAGAGAGCGTTTCCCATGACGGTTATTTTAATCTAAAAAGATGACATCATCCATCACTTGGTATGGAAGTGGTTACTTTGAATCCTTCAAATGCTTTTGATGAATTTCACCACGACTTTACCAAATCCAAGCCCCCCCCCCCCCCTCCCACCATCATAATCCATTAATGCCTTCCCCCGCTCTTTTTTTTTTTTTTGGCCACACTCTTGACAATCAAGCCAAGCCAAAAGACCGCGTATAACCATGGTAACCAAAATGGCCTGATCCCTTTCACGCCCACACACACACACACACACACACCCACACACACACACACATGAACGGGAGAGAAAATGCAGATCGCGGTGGGGATATTCCTTGGAAAGAAAAAAAAAAAGAGTCTTTTGTGAACACGGGCCATTAATATTCTTTTGTGGCCCTCACAGCAGCGCTGATTAAACTTCAAAGACTCTTGGAGCTTGGTCCCCCTGAGAGGGATAGTTCAGGACCACTTCTACTCTGGCCAACTCAAAAGGCCATCCAGAC
>NW_027176483.1:3158563-3216584 GCF_023349555.1 Cebidichthys violaceus
GACTTTCGGTCTAAATAATAGAGCTGTTACTGTACTTTACCTTCATATCCTTAAAAAGGTGTTAAAATCAAAATTCAGAGAATGACTAAATAACACTTTCACACATCAGTATGATAAGAGCAACCTAAAATTAAACCTCTTTAGGTGTTTTAAGTTTTTAGTTTGGCCCATTTCCGCTAACATGTAGGGGGCGGGGTTTATTTTGACGTGTACTGTAGCTAGCCACCAGGGGGCGATCGAGACATTTAAGCTTCGCTTTTGGGGAGCCGTCGTGTCGTCCATCTTTGTACACGGTCTGTGGTTGTAATCCGAGTGCCTGTGCACACTTAATCTTTTTTGGCTCTGCTTTGGTCTCCTCCACCAGATGTTAAAAACATCTAAATGTTCCACTTTCTTCACCGGCTAGTCGCTAACTTTGAGTCTCTACCGTTTGCACTCGGTGGGTTTGTCAGAGCCTTTTGTGTCGGAAACAGTTGACGAATGCAGTGGAGACTAACCCGCGATAAATGTGCTATAAAACCAAAATAATGAGCTAAAAGAGGCTTAAAAGCCCAGCTGAGCTGCAGAGCCGGGTGTTAATGCTCCCTGATGTTGGCCCCATTACAAAGACTCATTTCATTGAGTTGGCTAATGCTTGTCATGTGATACGAGAAAGTGTGGAACGACAAAGATCACCTGTAAAAAGAAAAAAAAAAAGAGGAGCTTCCCGGGTGAGTTTGCGAGTAAAACGCCGTCCTTTAGCCGGTGGGCTAATCCTTCCGGATGCTAGTCACGCTACTGTCAGCTTCGCTAAAGTCACGGGATCACATGAGCGCTCGTATCTGAGGCCGTGTCATTAGAGCAATTTTGTCCCGTCACATTACTGTAGTCACTGAGCAGTGTCTGCAGACCGGGCAGCTTTACGCTCTAAGCCTCCACCTTCAAGTGAGCTAATTATGTGCGAGAGGCTTTTTCCAAAAACACTTGGCTTGTTTCTGTCACTGTGTTTTTTTATTTGTTCAAATGTCTTTTAATTCCGAAAACCTTGTTTACCTTCCCAGAAGACTGGATTCCCTTGATCATGGCGAGGCAAACCATGGACCAGGCGGCCAGCAGGCACAAGGTCATCTTCCAGTTGAGTCCTCCGCCGTCGGAGATGCTGTCGGAGATGTCCAGGGCCTCGCGGGTACCAGTAGTAGGTGGTGGCCGAGCTCTTTTCGCACTCCGGCTCCACATCTACGGGACCAAAAAAACGAAGAAAAACGACAGAAGAAGCACCGTTAACAGATGTCGTCGGTTGAATCCGGCCCCCCCCCCCTGAGATGCGCGGTCACGTCTTACATGTGCTGGTCTTGTTCTTGACGAGCGGACACTCGTGCCACGGCAGAGGCTGCTGGAAGGACTGGGAGAAGTAGAAGAGGCTCCAGCCGATGATGACGTTGTAGTAGAGAGCCACGAAGAAGCACACCTTACGGGAGAGAGAGAGAGAGAGAGAGAGAGAGAGAGAGAGAGAGAGAGAGAGAGAGAGTTCAATCTACCGAACGTGATCTTTATTCTTTCTTTATTACAAGAAAAGGGAGGATCTTCTGAGTGAGGTGTCACGACTCAAATACTGAACTGTTTCTTCCCCCTTATTGCCTTATTTAGACATGGTGTGCACTGTCATCATGGTTCTGTATGTTTGCGCTGGAAACATAAAATCACTTCCTGTATCCTAGATCAAGTCAAGATGTATGAGATGCCATAAAAGTGGTTTAATCCAATTATTATTGTGTTATTTGTAATAATGCAGCACGTGTCAAAGTTGATTATATTTGAAGAAGAAGAATTGTGATCATAGTCTCGAATGTTCTGCAAACATTATGTAATAAAACCTTTTATTATTACAGTAGCATAATGAGAATCCTGCAGCTCTCGGAGTCCTAAAAACCAGGAAGTGAGTTCTGGATTTCTGCACTTGGTTCTTGGTTCTATGCCTGAAAACAAGCTTGAGAGGTTTTACGTTTTTGTCAGTAAATACCTCTCTCTCTGTCTCTCTCTCTCTTTTTCGTGACTCACCATGCAGCTGGCGAAGCCGATGCCCCCCAGCCGGGGGCTGATGTAGTTCCACACCCCGATGCTGCCCCTGCGGATCCGCTGTCCCACGGCGAGCTCCAGGAAGAACAGCGGGATGCCGATCAGTATCAGCAGGATGAGGTAGGGCACCAGGTACGCTCCTGCCGGTCAGAAAAAAACCCAGCGCGAGTTGAAACGAAGCGGCGCGCAAAAGAAGCGAGAAAAACTGTTCGTCGGCCATCACAGTTCCTGGAAGGCAGAAGGCGTTCACGCGTCTCTGTGTCGGCCACATGCAAATGTTTATGTTCAAACGCACACAAACAGCTTCCTCCTAAACGTTAACCACACTTCTACATCATGTCCTAATGATGGTGACGCATTTCCCTCAAAGCACATAAAAAGCAGCCTCTTTAACAGTGGGCCTATTGTCTGCTTATCTCCAAAACACACGCACACACACACAAAATACTACACACACACACACATCTGCTGAGCTGCATCTGTGTGTCTCCACCTAATGCATCAGAACCACGGTGTGTGGCACAATCAAATAATTCTGGAAATACACCGAAGTCTAAAATTACCTAAATTGCAGTGGGATTACGTTCCTCTCTAGAATTAAGGTCTCAGGGTGAATGAGCAACATCGAGGCGGGGCTGTAATAGTGTGTGTGTGTGTGTGTGTGTGTGTGTGTGTGTGTGTGTGTGTGTGTGTGTGTGTGTGTGTGTGTGTGTGTGTGTGGGGGGGGGGGGGGGGGGGGGGTGTCTCTTGTGACAGTCAAGAGGTACTGGTGAGCGGCACATGATGCGCTGGCGGAGAACCTTAAAACTCTTTGTTTAGAGGAAACGGCTGGTGGTTAGATGTGTTAGATCGGCACCGGATTTTCAAAATAATGCGTGATTTTTCAAAATAATGTACTTTCTTGTTACTTAAATGCGCGACGACGGGAGTTTTGTCCTTTTTTTTTTTCTTCCTTTCCCTCACATGAAGTTCCTGTGCGTGTGTGTGTGTGTGCGTGTGTGTGTGTGTGCGTGTGTGTGTGTGTGTGTGTGTGTGTGTGTGTGTGTGTGTGTGTGTTTTGTGTGTGTGTGTGCTGAAGGTTGTGAGACTCTCAACCCACGGAGATCTGTCAACAACCATTGCATCATTTCACAGCACTTTTTTGAAGTTTGAAGTTGGTATCTTTTCTTTCCCCCCCCCCACTAAACCACAGCATCAGACGTTAGCGATGGCGGGGGTCGGCGTACTGTAATGTTTGCTGTTGAGTCACCGATGACGGCGTCAAAACTTCCGTGATGGGCGTATTGTTTTTTGAAGATTAGGCTTCATCCCCGTCTCAACAGCGCGTATTGTTCCATGGGGCCCGGGAGCCGTTGGTCCACATCCTTCCCCGGGTCCTGCTGTGGCTTGGCTCGGATGGGAGTGGCTTTGTTAGCTTGGCGTGTTTGTGTATGTACACTACACTAGCTGGTTCCTAATATTAAAACGTCTAATTCTGGTTCACAGACTTTCAGTCAGCATCAAAAGGCCCCCCCCCCCCACCTCTGGTCTCCATTGTCTTTTTTGAAAACCCTTCGACGGTCTCCGTCGGATCACTTTGATGGCGCTTTGAGAAAGCAAACATAAGAGCGCTCTTCATCTTTCCTCAGAATAGTTTCCTCAGCTCTGACGGATCACTGACAGTAAGTAGCTGGTTTATCTTGTTTAGGTGAGTCACACTTCCACAGTTTTGCTGGGCTGTGCCACATGTGCGGGAACGAAGGGGTGTGGTGGATTTGCATACCCGTGGTGCGACCGACGAGGAGCGATCCACCAGATCCACCAGATCCATCAGATCCACCCAACCTTTTGAAATGTGACTTCATTCATGCACGAATGGAGGACGAACGAGCGGAGACACACGGGAGGACACCCAGATGTGTTTCTAAGACAGATGTGTGAACATCCATGAAACATCCATAAATTAAGGCCGAAAAAGGCTTTTTGTTTTACTGCAGATCCAAAAAGTACTTTGCGAGATATTAATATTATTTTTTGTTTTGCAAAAGAGGCCAAACAGAGTTCTGGCGACAAGACTGTATATATAAACCGATTCATTTCAGATTTGACGATAGTAAGAGTGTAATTTAAATGTGAAGATTTTTGTCTTTGGAGGATTTCCAATTTTCACTATTGTCAATAATTTTTAAGAGATGAAACGATTAAATGGAGGAAATAAATCGACAGAATGACAGTAATCGAATTCTCCACGACGCCACGCGAGGACGCATAGTGTGCAGTGAGTGAGTAGATGAAAGTCAATGACGTGTCTGTACACACACACACACACACACACACACACACGGATCTGCTACATTTTAATCTAATTACAGAGGAACACAGCAGGGTGACCAGAGCTGTTTAAAACAGACCCTACAACACACACACACACACACACACACACACACACACACACACACACACACACACACACACACACACACACACACACAGATGGACCTTATGTAAATTATGTGCATGAACAGACTCATAATGATTCAGTACATGGCTACATGAGCTGTGCTTCCTCCCAGGATTTCTTACTATATATTGAATTTAACATTTGTATTTAATAATCAGATTAAAATCCCGTTGTTGTGCCTCTTCTTCTACTCACTAACACAAATGTCTGTTCATTTTTCCACGTGAGAATCACTGACTTGATATTTGATCATATCACGGTATTTTTGGGGACTTTCCGTTACTTTTGATTAAAACGAGACTCGTCGCCGCTGCGGTTCAGAGACTTGTAAATGATGACGGCCGATATATATATATATATATATATATATATATATATATATATATATATATATATATATATATATATATATATATATATATATATATGTGTGAATAAAAGGACACCTGGACATTGAGACTACATCCTGTCTGGACAGCCTGTCTGAGACGGGCTCATTTAATCAGCTTTTTTACTTTGAGGCAGTCGACGGCTTTACGTAAGCTCCGGGTGGGAAGTGCAACACCTTGTCACACACACACACACACACACACACACACACACACACACATTAGAGTATTAACCCTGCAATGAGTCCTCGCTCTAACACTCTGTGAGGCGAGAGTCAAGTAGGGCATTGTGGGAAATGTGGTTGTGATTGAAGCGGGGGTTAAATGTTATTATTAGAATACAATCATGAGAGCAGAACAGAGCTTCTCACACAATATGTCCTGCATGCTGACAGTTATGTATATGTATATATATATATGTATATGTATGTATATATGTATGTGTGTGTGTATATGTATTGTTTGGCTGTTTGTTGGCTGTTTGCAGGCTGACAGAGGCTCTCACGTCGACCCCGGAGTCACTGAGCCGTCTGGTTTTGACAGACGAGTGCAGACCAGTAGGACGGTCTTTGTCACATGAACACGTGAACACATGAACACATGAACACATGGCTCTTCAGACGCGTCACATCTCAGGACTAGTCAGGAGGAGCCTTTTACAGCGTCCGCGAGCTGAAACCGGACGACACATTCAGACTGTTTCCCTTTTTACTTTTACATTGACTAGACGATCACGATCGACCGATCCAAGCTACACGATCGTTTGGTGAAACGGGGAACCTCGAAAGCAACACGCACAAAAAAAAAAAAAAAAAAAGGAGGAAGACCGTACTTCTGGTATCTGAGAATACAGAAGTATACATTTGAGGCACATCGGTGTGATTTATGGTGAGCGCTGTGTGACGCAGGCCGGCTCTCTTCCTACACGAGGCCGCAGAAGTGGATCGCATCCATAATTGATGGTGTCCTGGTTCGTCCTCTCTCGTAACACACGACCGGGCGTCTCTCAGACACTAGAGGAGTCCCGTATGCTCAACTTCTTTGCACGGTTTAAAAGTGTTTTCTGCTGCTTTAATCTTCACTTTGCATCTGTTCGTACGGTGTCATATTAATACACGTACTGCAGTCTGTCTGGTTCATTCTGATACCTGCTGAACTCCCTTTTGAAAAGGACACTAATGCTAGTAAGTTAATTGCTGAGATCTGGCAACTTCGCTGAAAAGACATCAGACGTGGCAACACACTGTGAGTTTTACACACATACTTCCTGGTGCAATTTTGCAAGTTTTTCCTTTTGCGTTAAAGTCGTTACTGCCGACGGTGGGCGTTCCTACGACGATCATTTTTTTTGGTGAGTAATTGATAGAAATGATAAGTTGTAATCACCACGATCGTCCTTTTAAGTCGAGAGGTTCTCGATATCCTTTTTTTTTTTTTTTTTAGCCAAGAACCCCCTTTAAAGACGGAGAACGTACCGTAGAATAACTTGACGTAACCTATTGTTTTACACTGCTGTCGTCTTTGTTATGTGGAAGAACACGAGGTAGATGTATTGGAAAGATATGAGGACGTGTATTAAACATATCTGCAGATTTTAAGAGTGTGTTGGATTAGACAGTTGGGATGTGCAACTCGTGAGAAATGAACTTTCCTGCTCCATAAACACGTCAGTTTTCCTTATGATTTAACTTCAGTACACTGTAACTCACCCCCTCCGTTCTTCTGACACAGGTAGGGGAACCTCCAGACGTTGCCCAGGCCTACAGAGAAGCCCACCTGGGCCAGGATGTACTGCAGCTTGCTGTTCCAGGCCGGGCGTTCCTCCTCCTCTCCGTCCTCCGAGCCGCCTTCCTCCACGTCGCGCCCCTTCCCTTCCCCGTCATGGTTGTCGACGATCAGCGAGCTCTTCTTGAAGGAATCGTCGCAGGCGTCCTCGTTGGAAAGCAGGTCCTTGACGGACTCCGTGACATCGTCGTCAAGCTCTCTCTTGACGGCCTTGCTGTTTTTGGGCATTTGATAAAGCGAAACAAGGGGCGAGGGGGTGGAACGTCTTTTCTAGTTGGCTGGCTGGAAGGGCAGGGCTCGGGCGTCTCGAAAGGGGGGGGGGGAGGGGGGGAAGGGGGGTGTGTGTTGGGTTTTGGGGGGGAAGGGGGGGAAAGTCACTTTTTATTTATTGTTTTGGTTGAACTTTGACGGGGCAAAGCTGTGCGGGGTTGAGAGACGGTCTGCGGGAGGGTTGAGTGAGCAGGAAGCGGTTTATTTCGTCATTATCACCGAACGTCTGCGGGGCGGAAGAGGAAACATTGCAGTTAGCACACGGCCAATGACAGCGGCGGTTCTGGAGGAGGCTTGTGTCACTGACAAATCACATTTGATGAGCTGCTGCAAAGAAGTCCAGTCAGCGGTTTAGTCTCTCTTCAGCCTCTAATTTCCCTTCATAAAGTGCCGTCTGGCTGCTTTCACCCTGAATTACCTTTTGTGGAACCAAAACCTGCTGATTCTGTCAAATGAAGACAAGAAAAAAAACAACTTGTTTTTAAAAGATCCGGAATGTCAAATTAAAACCCCCAAAACTCGTATACACAGACACAAAGCAGACGGTAAATTAAACTGAAGCAGTAAAGTGTGAAACACTTTTGTTTCATAGAAAAACAATCATTCATAATTTCACACCCTCACCATCTTAGTCCACAGAGAGAATTATTGAATTACTGCTGTATCCGAGTTATTTCTCACATGGAAATCACATGACAAAAAAAATAAATAATCAAAGAATGAATGGTGTTGATTTTATTACAAGTCATTGTTACACATAAGCCAGGGAACAGTAGCCCGGTTGTGGCCCGGTGGCCGGGACGATCAGCCTCCTGAATAATTGAAGGACGGTTGGAATTCATTTGCATACGGACCCAAACACCAATTCTCTCCTGCGGGATTGGGGGGGGGGGGGAAGCCCTCATATACTGTGGACCATTGACGGATTCAAATGTCCCAAAAATACAGATAGGAACGCGTGACACGCGCCGTTCCCTTCATCAGAATGAGCACGAGGAAACAAAGGGTTCGTCTCTGTTTTTGTTCTTATTCTCATCTAATATATCCGGTTATAACGAGCAGTAGAAGGGCGCGGACGGCTTCGATCCACAGGGCGGCTTACGGTGCGCAACATACTCGACTCTAAATCTGCATCCTAGCGCGTTTTGGTTTAATAATACACATTTTAAATATCTTCATAATAAAAAAATAAAAAAAACGCAATCGTCGGCGCGTAACGTCCCGGATATCGGCTCTTTCCGATGCGGCCGTGTTGCAGAAATAGGCTACAAGCGTGCCCGGATGGGGTGGGCACCTTTCACCAAGCAGCGGATTAAATGATTAATAGATTTCCTTTACCGCGTCCAGATTAGCCCGGTTTTGAGTGTGAGGCAAAGGCCGCCGTTTCATAATCCACGTGAACGCAACGCGGCGTCCCCGAAGGACCGCAGATGCTGAGTAACCTTCACTGCAGCTTTTATTTTTTTTTACGGAGGCGGCAATTATTGCATAATAATGAGGATGTGATGTAAAGATGAGGATGAATAAACGCACAAAGATAAAAAGATATTTTTCTTTTCTTTTTTTTCCCTCGTCTGCACACATGACTCAGGGATGACGAGGCCGACGGCAGGTTCCATTGTATGACACAAAACAATGCGGATGGAGGAAATAATAATAATGATCATAATAATAATGAAAACAATAGTCACACGGGTGCCATGTGGCATCTACATGCACCATCTGAGGAATGCACGCACATTAATATCCTCCCACCCACCCACTCTGCATGACATCCACATGAAGTGTTTCATCATTCGCTTGCCAGCCACATCCTGCGCACTGGTACCTCGGTCAGCCTCTCACACACACACACACACACACACACACACACACACACACACACACACACACACACGGCACAGCATGCCATGCCTTTTCAATCATTCTCCTAATAAATCCCACTGAGGATGCCGGCTGCTTCGGGGGGGGGGGGGGGGGGTCCGGTACTCACCAGCGTGGAATAACAGTCGTCCTTTCACTGAAATGATGGGTCTCAAGGAATGAAGTTGTGAGAGCACATGCACGGGGCCGTCATTATCACTTGCTTCGACGATAGCTAGTCTGGGCGGTTTGCGTCTGTCACGGTCTCCGGTGCTCCGAGGTCTGTACGTCTCAGCCAGAGACATTGAAAGCTAAAGACGAGGAGGGAGGGAGGGAGGGAGGGAGCGAGGGTGGATCCGCCTTCGACACGCCCATCGCGGATCCTTCCCCCAGTCTTTCTTCACGATGTATATAACTACATACATGTTATACACCTCTGTCATACGACACCGCTTATAATGCGCGGTAGTTTTGTTCGGTTTAATGGTAAAAATCGCGGTTTTCTTTTCTACAACCCCCCTGTTCTACTTGGTACGGTCCACTACTACACGGAAAAGGGGGCTGCTCGTGGGGGATTCGCAATGTGCCTCTGTTTATAAACGTTCGTTTCCCTCACTGGCTATGTGTACACTTGTACATTCTGTACATTTATTTCCAAACTTTTCATATCGGAGTGCCGTGTTTGGAATTCTGTATTTAGGATTTTGAAAGGTAAAAAGCGAGGTTTTTTGGGTCAAGGTTTTCTGCGCGTGCATCAACACGCGCACCCTTTTGAGGCTATTGCGAGAAAAAAAAGAACAAAAAATTAGCATATTACCCAGACGAGACAGATTTTTTTTCTTCTTTTTTTTCCCGAAATCCAGAAAAACTGAGACATATTCTATTAAATGTAGGACAGACTGTTAATTTTCTATAAATAATGCGACATTACAGTCCATTAAGTCAGTGAAAATTAAACAACAAAATTCAAAATATTCTGTTTTATTCAGGAAATGTATTTGTGCGTTCAAAATGTCACGAGCGCATTTTCATACAAAGACAAACTTGTGCTCTCTGGACAAATACAGGACACACACTATACTAACTAACAGAAATAAAACGTGTTAAAAAAGTACTGTTGATGAACCGATAACAGATAGTTTATGTGTGACGCGATAAAACAAAGAGCACAATAAGGTAGATGTGCATTTGTAGAATAAATTAAATCATATTGGACCTCATGATATCTTTCTCTTAAGTGCAGCATATTGTTCATAACAAATAAAGCATGAGGTTAAAAGTTACATACCGCCGTGCTGTAACAGAGACAAGACCACATAATCTTTAATATGAGACGGTAATAGTATTTATTTTAGCTAGTTTGTTACTGTGCACTTATCATTTTTTGAATTCCTTTGGCAGCAACTATTTGGATACTTTGCAATAATAGCAAAACGATTAATTTTATGAAGTACGGTCACAAATTGAGCTGCTTTACAGTACGTGGCCGAGGCACAGCTGTGTTTTAAAGTGTTTGGTTGGTGTGCTGAAACCTCTCAGTAAAAATGGTATGACTCAAAACAAAAGCGTAACTGGGCCGTGGGAGGGAACTGTGGGAGCGCACTCATCCACCTCCCCATCACATCGCAGTTTCAGGGTCACACTTCTGTTGTGCCTGCTCCTTCCTGATTTCACTTTTTGTGCACATGTTGCAGGACTGGTGCAATCATCGTGTGAATTTCATCAAGATTTAAGAGAAAGGTTTTGTGCCGATCTGCATCATATTTCCTTTCTGACGTTTTTATATAACACCGTGTTTACTTATGACGCAATTAGAAAATGTGCTAAAACGTGGCTTTGAAATTCCCAAGGACAGCAACATGTTGCATCTTGCTTTGATAACACAGGAAGTAATAAAAAGAAGCAACCTATATCTCTGGAAAATTGTATTAGTTGCCAGCAAAAAAAGGCAATAACTAAAAACTAGTATTAAACCAAGCAATGCATCCAGTGTAAAGGGATACGTTTGAGATGGAAAAACTGATGTTTTCCCAGGGAAATAAGGGAGAGACCTCTCCGAGTAAATGGGAGAATTGAATTAACTTCACTGCAAACAATGAGTATCTAAGGACAATATGGACTTCTAGACAGAGGAGGGACTTCCTTCCCATGCTTCGGATTGTTTCTTTCCCCTTTGTCTTTTGTAAAATATCTTTAACTTGTCACAGATCTAAAGTGACAAAAATGACTGAAACATAGTGGGACACAAGACCTAACCTGACAAAAGGGAGTGACTCAGTCGAGGAGGAACGTAAGGTGGCACCTGGAAAAAGTGAGGAACAGGATTTCAAGACAAACCGGCTTTATTTTTTCTTTAGTTGTTTCTGGCTAAATCATTCAGGTCAATGCAAGTGTGCATCGATAACTATGGCGTCACGCCGGTCTCTATTCATGAATGCACACGGAATGATTCACAAATGCATTTCTGATGCATATTTCTTGTTTTAAATAAATGTCAGAAATCCACAAATACATGCATTTAACAGACTTTTCCATCAGAAACATATTGGGATGCTGTTATACAAACCGTTGAACCTGTAATCTTTTTCAACAGGGACTTATCTGTAGCCAATCAGATGTCTCCTCCATTTTCAACCAAGTGAAAGGAGGAAACTAGTGAAAGGAGGAAACTAGTGAAAGGAGGAAACTAGTAAGTGAAAGGAGGAAGCTAGTAAGTAAAAGGGGGAAACTAGTAAGTGAAAGGAGGAAACTAGTAAGTGAAAAGAGGAAACTAGTAAGTGAAAGGAGGAAACTAGTAAGTGAAAAGAAGAAGCTAGTAAGTGAAAGGAGGAAACTAGTAAGTGAACGGAGGAAACTAGTAAGTGAAAGGAGGAAACTAGTAAGTGAACGGAGGAAACTAGTAAGTGAACGGAGGAAACTAGTAAGTGAAAGGAGGAAACTAGTAAGTGAACGGAGGAAACTAGTAAGTGAAAGGAGGAAACTAGTAAGTGAAAGGAGGAAGCTAGTAAGTGAAAAGAGGAAACTAGTAAGTGAAAGGAGGAAAAAGGAGGAAGCTAGTAAGTGAAAGGAGGAAACTAGTAAGTGAAAGGCGGAAAAAGGAGGAAGCTAGTAAGTGAAAGGAGGAAACTAGTAAGTGAAAGGCGGAAAAAGGAGGAAGTTAGTAAGTGAAAGGAGGAAACTAGTAAGTGAAAGGAGGAAAAAGGAGGAAGCTAGTAAGTGAAAGGCGGAAGCTAGTAAGTGAAAGGAGGAAACTAGTAAGTGAAAAGAGGAAGCTAGTAAGTGAACGGAGGAAACTAGTAAGTGAACGGAGGAAACTAGTAAGTGAAAGGAGGAAACTAGTAAGTGAACGGAGGAAACTAGTAAGTGAAAGGAGGAAACTAGTAAGTGAAAGGAGGAAACTAGTAAGTGAAAAGAGGAAACTAGTAAGTGAAAGGAGGAAAAAGGAGGAAGCTAGTAAGTGAAAGGAGGAAGCTAGTAAGTGAAAAGAGGAAACTAGTAAGTGAAAGGCGGAAAAAGGAGGAAGTTAGTAAGTGAAAGGAGGAAACTAGTAAGTGAAAGAAGGAAAAAGGAGGAAGCTAGTAAGTGAAAGGCGGAAGCTAGTAAGTGAAAGGAGGAAACTAGTAAGTGAAAGGAGGAAAAAGGAGGAAGCTAGTAAGTGAAAGGCGGAAGCTAGTAAGTGAAAGGAGGAAACTAGTAAGTGAAAGAAGGAAGCTAGTCAGACAGCTAACGTCAGCTGACTTTAGCAACATTAGCTAAGCTAAGTTAGCAAGTAGCTAGCTTACTGAATGTTATCATAAAGAATCTAACTATTTTTGTGCGCATTGAAAAATGATCTTTGTGATGAGATTCATGTATATATAAATCATAAAACACATTTGTGAACGCCTCTGTGTGCATTCATGAACACTGAGGCTGATCTGACCCCATAGCTGAGCAGAGGCCGACACATCGCCCGTGTCTTTGTCCTGAGTCGCCCCCGACTCTGGTACCATATCCACCCACAGTGTTTCAGGTGCATCCAGGACATCCTCACAGTAATCTCACAGTCGACGTCAGGAGGTCTTTTCCAGGCCAAAATGTGTGTGTGTGTGTGTGTGTGTGTGTGTGTGTGTGTGTATCTGATGCTCACACAAATCCTATTACCTCCAGTTCATAGCCCTTATCGTCGCTCTTTATGACTCCCCTCAAGGATGAAGAGTATTGTGTCGTATATCTGCACGCTCCTCCTGACGTGAACTCGTACAGAATGTCCAGGATATTGTTCGCTCGCTGCACTTTTTCCCCCCCTCTCTCTCTGCATGAGCTCAGCGAGAGCCGCCTAAGTAAGGCGCCTATTGATTCCTGCTAATAGCCTCCATCTCATCAAAATGGCCGCACAGAAACTCCTGAGAGCGGTGAAAGGAATGTGTATTTTTGTTTGGCTGATGACACCGTAGTTCACTTCTACATTATTTAGGTACAAGTCACCACCCATTCAGAAACCAAGAGTGGGTTTTATTGTTGCGCAATCACATGATCTCTGTGAGCGCTGTGGTCTTTTTCTCTTTTCTGAGTTTGTTTGAGTAGATCGCCTCCTCTGTGTGTGTGTGTGTGTGTGTGTGTGTGTGTGTGTGTGTGTGTGTGTGTGTGCGCGCAGTGGTGAACGATGTGTTACCGGTATGAGGTAAATAAGAGGTGACAAGTGTCTAAAGCTATTCAACTCTGAAACTGTTCTTAGGCACAGCATGCTAACATGAGGATGTTTAGCAGGTATTCACTATTCACTATTCACTGTTTCACCATCTTAATTAAGTGTGTTCTCATGCGAGCATGGGCTCATTTATTGCTGCAGGGATGAGTCCTAAAACCTGGAGAGTTTTTTTTGCTCTTCAGGTTCCTCCTTGTCTCGAGGTCACTTGGTTTTTTTAATGGGTTTTTGGTTAGATGCCTGAATTCTAGAGAATCTTTGAGAGGCTGAAGTGTTGACTTTTCAGATTCATCCTCTGGAGACCATGAATGACTGGACACATTTTCAAGGCTCTCCAATAGCGGTTGGGATATTTCAGTCACCTGAGGAGCCATGCAGCTACGATGGCAAAAAAAAAAAAAAAATGCCAATAGGCTTACTTCCTAATCACCGCAATTAGCATCAGTGCGAAGCCTCCATTCACTAAATGACTCTTTTGTTTGACACATTTAAGCCTTTGTGGTTTCATGAGGTGAGGAAATGGGAAATGAAAGAGGATGTTGGTCTGGAGGTCCAAACCAAAAAAACCTAGCCGCTGTCTCTGCTGCCGGTTCAACGTTCCCTGAAGATGCAGTGGGACACACGGGACCAGCTGAGGCTCAGCAAAGCTGACAGGCTTGGGTTAACCCTGCTGGGAATTGGATGCAGTAGATCTGTGTATTAAGGTGATTGCGAGCGATTCAGGTTTTATGTGCTGTGGGGATTTTGTAAAGTCATAAAGCAGCAGCAGCAGCAGCAGCAGCTGAAAAGAGCCGCCGTCAGCTTTGACTAATAAGATGGCAGAAGCTCAAGGTGGTTTTCTGAACAGAGGGGCTTCAGAGGCATGACTAGTTTACAGCTATGGAAGCCAAAGAAGAACCGTTTTGCTTCCTGTGAACCTTTACATCTTAGTTTTGCGGCATGTCGTTTCTCATCTCTTGAAACTAGAGATTGAGACCATAAACTCACGTTCACCATGTTTACTGAGGGAATAAATCAAGAGAGAAGTAGAGTCATTTTAGACTAGACTTCTATACAACCAGAGGAGTCGCCCCCTGATGGCCATTAGAGAGAATGCAGCTTTATGGCATTTCCTTATTGGTTTCCCTTTTTCACACCCGGAGGTTGCCGCCTGGTCCAAAAACATAGTATGTCAAACAAACCAGGATGTCCTACTACATCCAATTATGACCCACAATCCCCTGCAGCGAAAATATATGAGCGAGAGGATCTAAGTTCAAGATGCAATGTCATGAAAAAGTAGCGCATCCTATATCTATAGAGCCTGGTGTCACAGCTTACGATAACACACGGAATCTTGCAGAAGTACGTATTGATACCTCCTTAACAGAGCTAATCGACACAAACGGTCCAACGCTACATTCACCGATGTTATATCTTATCGGCGAGTCTCTTGTTTCAGTTCCATGACGGTCACACAGGACGTTCCTGGTAGTGAGCATGATGATGATGATGATGTGTGTGTGTGTGTGTGTGTGTGTGTGTTCCTGCGTCCGTACGTGTGTGTGACTGCTCCTCACTCTTCTTATCTTTGTGGAAGTAGATTCGGGAATCGGCGGCTTTTCAAAGAGGCCGCTGATGTCACGGGCCCGGCTGGAAGAATGCGCCTTTCTTTTTTTTCCCGCAGCGCGATGATTAGATGACTTCGCTCATGAGACGGACCGTGTGTGTGTGTGTGTGTGTGTGTGTGTGTGTGTGTGTGTGTGGCGTTGCCGCACGTCTGCCGTGCGTGAGCTCTGAAGAGATCACTTTTATCCTCCGGATAAGGTCGTCTGGGGTTAATAACCGATGACACTCTGATCTGTGCTGCCTGCTATGTTCGTGGAGCAGCAGCTACATAAACACTACAGTTATCATAATGCAATGAGAAATAGCACAATAAATACATATGGGTTTTTTATCTTTACCTCCCAAAAACAGGTCTTGAACATTTGCTTTGATGTTGACAGATAACTGGTAATTGTTGTGATATTAAATTTGATTACATTGTAACGAAAAATGATACAAATTTAGGATTAAATATAGAATGAAGGTCTGTTAAAGTGCTACGACTTAACTATGCTCTAGTGTCTGCATGGATTGACTGATTCATGCATTAATGTCGCAGTCCAAAACCTCTTTATACACTAATCTTGCCTCTCTTGACTCTTTATTAATATATCATCACATACAGATGGGTGACGAATGAAGACCTGAGTGAGTGAGTGAGTGAGTGAGTGAGTGAGTGAGTGAGTGAGTGAGGGGATGAAACCTGAAAACAGATGCTTCATACAAGTGTGCTGATATAGCAGCGAACAACAATGCGCTACGCAGACTGTGTGAGAGTGATGTGAATCATATTTAGATTTTTATAGTCTCCAGATGTCTTACTTTATATCTTCATCTAAACTTTTCAATGACTCCTCGCCATGCTGTGACTCTTTCTCTGAATCATGTCCGGTTTTATCCTCCACCTTTGGTCTAAATTATAATCTATTTTTTAGTGTTGTTGTTTTTTTTTTTCCCAAGCTGGTTAAACCATCTACAAAACAGCTGTCTCATATATGGAGCCTGTGAATCACACAACCCAGTGGATGAGTCACTATAACCCCAATATATAGTGTTACACATTAATTAAGAATTTTCTTTTTTTTGTTCCTCATTTTGTGGAACAGAAACGGAGGCTTTTGATTCCATCCCCCAAAGGTAATCCATCAGCTGTGAAATACGAATAAACAGGTGATTCATTTACGCGGGCCGTTGACTGCCTGCTGCTGTTTTGATTTTTTGCGACGGTAGACGCGGAGCCGGTCACAGGTGGCGGCTTACTCTGCCTACCTGTTGAATTCTTCATGACCCTTTCGGTAACATGATGCAATCCAGCCGTCACGAGTTGAGCCCTGGCCGGACCTCTGATGGAAAGTTGAGGCATATTGCTTTTCACGGTGTCACACAGCCAACACGGGAATCGCCCAGAGCCGGCGTGAAAGGGAGCGAATCAAAGATTTAATGTTGCAAAAAAAATAAATAATAAGTATATGTTTGTATGTGTAGGACATCCATTATTGCACTGCATCTGGTTTTACCCCCACTGGAAGAATACTCAAGAATTCACTTCATCATGCTTAAACACACTTTTGCTGTGTTTCTTTCAAGCATTGGAGCACCCCGGGGAGGCAGTGTCCTCCACTGAATCTGATCGTCAAACTAAGTCAACAATTATCTCTATACGTAACAAGTGGAGAGCGGGGCCGCCTTTCAATCAGAGGGTCGGCGGTTCGATCCCCCGGCTCCTGCTCCGCTAGTCTCAATGTCAAAGTGTCCTTGAGCAAAGACACTTAACCCCAAAAATGTCTCCCGTAGCTGCGTCTACGGTGTGTAGATAGACACTGAATTGTAAGTCGCTTTGGATAAAAGCGTCTGTTAAATGACTGCAATGTACTGTAAAGTAATAACAAGTGATGGAGAAGTATTTTTTTTTTAATTTTGAGACAGCATTAAAGGGAAGAGTGATGTATGGAAGTGAAGAACAGGCGGTGAAACACTGGAAACGTTGAACTCTCAGGTCTCACTCTGTGACTTTTGTGCATCGCGGACGTTTCTTAAATCCCACATGAAGAGGTAACATCCTGCGTCTGTTATCCAATCCTGTGATCTACGTATATATTTAGATTAACTATTTATAACATCATAAACTCCTTAACTTACAGACCTTGAATGTGTGCTATTGTCTTGAAAAAGCTCCGGGTTTTTTTTTTTTTTCCACCCAGGGAAATTCCATGTGCTTGTCTGGTGGCTGCTTGGGAAAACAAAACTTGCGTGATATGATAGGCGATGTGCAGCTCGAACCCCCGGCTCTGATAAAAAAAACAAAAGAAAACAGTCAGCGGCGAGGCAACAAAGTGACGTCCGCCCTGACAGCCTTGATTCAGCCCCGTGTTCTAGAGGACGAGGGGCAGATGAGAGCGCGAGGCCGTGAGAAGTGCTGATGGCTGGAGGAGGACCAATGGAAACACGAGATGGTGATTGATGCTATCTTCATCCCACCATGTTGTGTCTTGTCTGAGTCAAAGTGTTCTAGTTTTTGGGTTATTCAAGGATGGGTTTTCTCTCACCCAGGGAATTTTTTTTTTATTTTGTATTGTGGCCTTTGTGTTATTCTGTTCTGTAGAATATAACCGACCACAGAGCTGTAGGTTCAACATCCTGGCTCCCCGGTGCACCAGACGCTCGGTGCAGCTGTTGGCGCGGGCCGTGTTCCGGCGCTCTCGTCTTTTGCTACGAGCCCCGCCGCTGCTGCTGCTGCTGCTGGGACCTGTGTGTGTGTGTGTGTGTGTGTGTGTGTGTGTGTGTGTGTGTGTGTGTGTGTGTCCGTCCCTGTGCGCTTATCGCTCCGTGAGCGTTATCTCATTACGGGGCCAAGGACCAACAATGGTGCCGATCTTTTCGGTAGTGCGCTGGTGTTTTATCTTGAGTTTTTGTACATTTTTTTTAATTTTTTTTATTAACTTTCTGCATGTGGCTCCATTCTTCTCCGTGTATTCGTAGTATTCGTATTTCCTTCATTAAATTCCATAGGAAATATAAAACACAGAAAATCAATTCCATAGTTTTCTGGTTGACTCCATAGAATAACGACGTGGACGTGACGTCAGCCTTCGGTTTTGTGGGCTGCCGTTTTAAAGCCTTGAATTTGTCATTTATTAACCCGTCGCCATGTTGAGTTTTTTTTTGCCACCAGGCAACGTCGTGGTCGCGACCTGTCAATCACCGTGTAGCCCCGCCCCTAAAGCATCCCCTGCTTTATGGTCTGTTTGACTCTAAGTGGACCATAATTTACTAAATGAACATCGTGCTGTATTGAAGAAGGAGGGGGGGGGGGCATTCCTCAATTCTATTTTCGGCACCATCGCTCGAACCACACACACACACACACACACACACACACACACACACACACACACACACACACACACACACACACACATTTTGATCACAGCAACCACAATTGTGGGGTTTTTCGTGACTGCATCTTGCACGGTTGCAAAGCCATTGCGGTGACAACATCTGTCCGCCAACCAGACACATGAGCAACCGGTGACTCACACGGAGACGCTCGAGACAAAAACCAGCCTTTCGCTGTCGTGCTCGACGATGACCCAAATTCTATGATCCCATTGGTGGTGCAGGAAGTACTACTGCACGGCACTGTATTCACTACTATGATTGTAATACTGTGGCACCTCCGCATATGTCAAACACTTGGTTTGTGGGCGTATGTGGGTAATATAAACGTGTTTTTCATACCAGTGTGTTAACGAGGTGCATCACGGTGGTGCACTGATTAATGCTGGAGCCTTTGCTTTGCAACAGTTTCCTCAATTCGTCCATAAGTTTGCAGGTTCACTACACTTGGGACTCCAGAGAGCTGCAGGGTCGACTCACTTTTGTAGGCAAACCCCGGAAGTTAACAAAACCTGATCGGCGCTTTGATATTTACTGGTCTCATTTGGCTTTTTTAAGACACGTAAAAGCGTCAAAATGTACAAATCTGGGTTTTTACTGACGTATTATGTGTCGTAGAATACAACGTAACAATGTCTTTAGCTTGTGTTGACCACAGACACATATAACCCAAACCCACTGACCTAGAGACGAGGGACCCGGAAGTGCAAAAGCTACGATAGTTAAGATATTTGTACTAAAAGACTCAAGTGCACAGGGCTCTTTTTCAACAACGTAATGGCAGTAATGTGGCTCCGGCTCACCTCCGGCGTTCGCTGGCTGGAGAGGTGGGGATGCTTTTTTTTTTTTTTTTTTTTTTTTTTCAAAGAGGGGATTAACTGCGGAAAACCCTCCTCTCCTCTCTCGCTAGGAACTGTCCGGTGACACGAGGGCCAAGAACAAGTCATGGGACCCGACGGAGAGTACATCACGGCGCTGACTCCAGACCCGGGCCAAGTCAAAGTTTGGAGAAGCCATCCATTTTACGAATAGGTGAAATCTATAGTCGTACTTTAATCTCAAGACTGTATGAACTAACATACAGTATATTTGACCTTTTCAGAACCGACGTGGTTAACTAACTAGTTGTTGGTGATCAAGCTACGATCGAGGCTCTTAGTTCCTGAAGAGTTGCCAACAACCACCTCACAATGCCATGTTAAATGTCATGTTAGTGCATAAAAGTGGAACAACAGGGCTTCATCTCGATAGGAAAAACCACCCCCCCACCATAATTTAATGTAGTTTTCCTCCATTCTGCACGTTTTGCCAGCTCATCATTGTCCGATGAGCTGTTCTGCCTGGACACAGGCGATGTGATCACATAGTAAACCGTGGTTCAGCACAAACACTGAGTTTAGTGTTATTATTTATAACTTTAAGTTGGTCAGAAATCTACTTCCCTGAAGTAAATTACAAATAATTTCTATCTATAAGTGGCTACCAAATAACAACGATTGTCATGTTTTATCGTCATTCCTCTCAAACTTGCGGTGAACTGCCTCCACACACAGTTAGAGTTTTGCCCACATCCTCCTCTCTCTCACCAGCCAAGTGAACTCCCGTTTTCCAGGATAATTGAGAAGCTCGCATCCACTTCAGCAGCTCGTTAACTCTTCGTCTTTTCCAGCTGCCATTGTCCAGTGAGCGCCACTGTGCATGTGCAACTTTCATCAGAAACGAGGAAGTGAGATGGCTCAAGTTGCAACTGTCTAGCACATAAGAAAAACACCAAAGGTTGACCAAAGTGCAGTACAACAATATACAATATTTGTTGCCTGGTGGGCAATTGCGTTGCTAGATTTATTAGCCCGATCTGGCATTTTACTTGCCCCCGGAGAAAGTAAGGAAATCCTGTATATTCATACATACATGTAAAGTCTTCCATCCCTCATTAGAGTACACAAAAGAGCTCACATTTCATCTTGCTCCTGGTTGCCAACGTTACAATTGATAGTCCTTTAGGCAAATTCTGTTCTCTTCTGCATGTGACTGTTAGACATTTGCAAAGAAGACGTGTGCAAATGTGCGGCTGAGACCTCGAAAACGTTGCATAAAAACCTCTCATTGCCACACGAAACAGATAAGAAGAAGTGTGTAAATGCTGAGTAAAAAGTCGTAGACCTTTTCTCGGTAAGTCATTGGACCTGCAGCCGGTTTACTCACAGCCCCCAGCTTGTGAGGGTTTTTTTTTTTCTTCTTCTTCTGATTCCAGTAATCCCACAGTCATTTGAAGCAGATTTAGACGTACTGAGGTCACACTGGCAGTGTAACGGTAACTTTGAAAGGCAATCCAAATCTGCGGTCAAGTCCAACTGATTCACAGCCGCTGTCGTCACGCTGAGGGAGAGATCATCTCGGTTGGGAGGGTGTTGAGGCCGAACCGGGTGAACCTCGCTGATTTAAGACAATGTTGTGCATCTGTGAAGAAAATTGGTTTGTGCGGTGGAAATTGATTTGACAGAAGATAACTACAAGAATGCAACATAAGAGCGATTAGGCTTACAGAAGCATACGTGCAGGATTAGCTGGCTTGAATATTTCCTCTCTCAGCATCCAGCTAATATGTTTCAACTACCATCAGGTCAACATAGAAATTGCCTTATTCTCAGAAGCCTATAATCTGGCTCAGTGCATTGAGAACAATCATCCATTTCCCAGCACTGGGGTCTGTAATGTCAGCTTGAGTTAATGCATGGATAATATCTTATTTCTGGATGCTATTTTCATTTTAGGCTCCAGTGATGGATAATGACCACATGCAGTGATTTACAGCCACATTTAACAGCACAAAAGCACAATTTAGTAATTATTACAATGCATTGTTGGCACGGATGGATTATTTAACAGGTCTAGTGGGTACAAGCCCAGGGACCCACTAACTTCTGTTTTAAGTTATTGCTTACATTTGTTGTCGGGAAGTCAAGCAGAGACGTAAGACTAGCGAAAAGTGACGCAAAACTACCACAGTGACAAAAATTGACTAAAAAATCGAACACAAAGAGACACAAAACAACTACAAAGAGATGCAAAACGACTACATAAAGACACAAAATGACCACAAAACTTCTACAAAGAGATGAAAATGTACTTCAAAGAAATGCAAAATGACTGCAACGAGACACAAAACAACTACAAAGAGACGCAAAACGACCGCAAAGAGACACAAAACTTCAACAAAGAAATGCAAAACGACCAAAAAGAGACACAAAACAACTACAAAGAGATGCAAAACGACTACATAAAGACACAAAATGACCACAAAACTTCTACAAAGAGATGAAAATGTACTTCAAAGAAATGCAAAATGACTGCAACGAGACACAAAACAACTACAAAGAGACGCAAAACGACCGCAAAGAGACACAAAACTTCAACAAAGAAATGCAAAACGACCAAAAAGAGACACAAAACAACTACAAAGAGATGCAAAATGACCGAAAAGAGACACAAAACAACTACAAAGAGATGCAAAATGACCGCAAAGAGACACAAAACTTCAGCAAAGAGATACAAAATGACCAAAAAGAGACACAAAACTTCAACAAAGAGATGCAAAATGACCGCAAAGAGACACAAAACTTCAACAAAGAGATGCAAAACGACCAAAAAGAGACACAAAACAACTACAAAGAGATGCAAAATGACCGAAAAGAGACACAAAACAACTACAAAGAGATGCAAGACGACTACAAAAAGACACAAAATGCCCAGAAAGAGACTTACAACAATTAGAAAGACATGTGAAACTACCAAAAATATGTCTCTTTGAATCTCTGGGTCTTGTTCTTATGTAGAAGGGGGGGGGGGGGGTCCTTTACATGTCTGTGCTCAGGGGGCCCTTTGTCTTATAATCCGCTTTAATGCTTGTTAATATCTTGTAATTGATAAACCTGTTCATTGAAACCGGGCAGAGAGAGAGAGAGAGAGAGAGAGTTAAAGGGCAGCTCAGGGTGGTGGTGATTTTTTTTATTTTTTTTTCCTCCGATCCCTTCTTTTCGCCAAAGCCCCCAGATGGAAGTGATAGGCTTGACGGCCCCAAACGGCTGCCAAGATAATGGCTACAGACGAGTAACAGAAAACCCTTGACAGTGTAAACACGCGGCCGCTATCCAAACCGCTGCAGCGTTTGGGCCGGAGCCGCCATTGACCGGCGTAATCTGCCGCATTAATCTGCAGCTTGGCCCTGTCTGGCTGCTGTCTGGGTTCCGTGCACTTGGACAAAAGCGACGGACACCTTGCCCACTGACAAAGGGCCCGGCGCTAATCGGAGTGGACAAGGCTTGCTGATGGAGCCTTTTTGAGCAATTGAACTTGGTCAATGAATCTTAGAGGACCTAATGAAACATAAGGGACGGTGCGGTTTGACTCCGGCGGCGGGGGCAGCACCAACGTGTCCTGCTTGTGGCCGTCGGCCGCAGGACTGAAGTTGCGCTCTGACCCGCGATGACCTCTATGAAAGCATGTCTGAGAGGATTCCGATGGCGTTGACCCCACATAGGTGTTGTATATGCGGCCGCTTTCATTGTCGTTGTGGAATTCAGTTTCGGCCTTTGAAGGAAAGTGTAGTCTGATGTGGCGCCATTCTGTTGTTTTGTTTTGGTCCTGGAAAGTCACGACAAGAGGAGAACAGACTTCGGTGTGTCTCCGGAGCGAACAGTTTGGGACGGAGGACCCGCTGTTCTTCTTTGATAGTCCGAGGAAGGAGACTGGGTTCCTTTTTAGAAAGCCCTCGGGAATGTGCATGGGAAAACCTGTGTGGGCCACTGGAATCTCCTCAAAGAGAAGGAGTACAGCACGAGTGCAGGGACTTCACGGCGGGAGAGAGGAACTGGTCTTTGTGATCAGAAATGCCGTGGAGAAGAAGTGTGCATTGTTCACAGCCTGACACATTTTTATTTTTTGTTTTGTTCTTCTGGTCCTGTGATTCACCTACAAGGTCTTGGGCTCACATGACCCCCTTCTAGCTGGATGCCCAGAATGCCCACACAGGCCCATGACACTGCATTTCATTTCATTGCGACCAAACAGCTTCTTCGCTGGTCTCAGATTGCTTCATTGGGCCAAAGTGTAAATAGTTGGCAAGTGTGGAAAGTCAAATAAACGTTTGTAGGAGCGTGAGGACGTTCCATCTTTTCATTTGTAAAGATCGGACCGTTACTGCGTGTGATCAATTACAGATGTTCACCGAAAAAACTACAGAACTAAACAACGATACTGACTGTATGATATACATGTAAAATATCAATATAGCAGAGGTCTTTATGGACGGACCTGCATCTAATCTTCCTGAAGTTTATAATGAGACACATTATAGTGGAAAGGTGATCATTGTTCTCATCTTTCCCCAGAATCTTGAGACAGACTTTTCTGATGCAACATAAGTGTCTCCTCTGTCCCTTAGATATTCCTCTGAACTTTAGTTCAACGTCTCGACTCTCATTTCATTAAACTATACATAATCCCTCCATTTTCAAAAACTTAATTATTCAGATTTATTTTATTTATTTATTTCTCACCTTATTTATTAAGTGTCTTTGTTGGTGTGTAAGTATTATATGCTTCTCCCTTTTTCTATTTGTTAAATAAATCAATAGAAATTCAAGTAAAAGCAAAAAGCAGAGGTCTATTTAAATTATGATTAAAATAAATACTAATAACAGTAATGAATGAAATAAATGCATGTAAATAATGATAGTGATACATATAAATATAAATGTCACTTAAAGAAATAATAACCTTTTGCTAAATGTTAGCTTCAAGAAGCGTCCCTTTTGCCTTTTGCACAGTTTGTCCCTCGCGAGGCTCCGTAGTTCCTCGCGGCGTCGTTTCCATGGAGAACAAAGTATCTACATGGGGCGAATGGACCTTTTTCGACTTGTTCCGCGTTCTGGCACACGTTCACATTAAACGGCCGTATTACACAGACAGAACAGCGGCTACCTGCACTGTCCGCAACGACAGCAACGCGAGGGCACGTTGTGGCGACGTCACGGTGGTGAATACATGTACACGTTTAAATGACTCTGAACGAGTTTCCGACGTTTTAAAAAAAAAAAAAAAAATGGACGCTGACGAGATGTTTGACACAGTTGTTTCCACTCATACTGACGACGATGACGAGGAGCGCGAGAGCGTTACACTTCACCACGAGTCGGTAAGCGAGTCTCCTGCTGAAGCCAGAACACTTTAAATGAAGATTATTCAATTAACACTCAATTAACTGCACAGGTGACACTGACAGCAAGCTACATGTAGTATTTAGATACTAAATACTACAGTATTTAGTATCTAAATACTACATGTAGTATTTATTTTTAGCACTTAGATGAAGCTACTTGCCAATGACAAGGTACAACATATAAACCCTACTTTGTTTCTTTAAACTTCACTTATTTATGTACAAAACGAACCAAAACACCGAGGAGGAGGAGGATCTTGGGTAGATGATAATGATAATAAATATCAAACAAAATGTAAATCATACCCCATAAACAGGCATAGGCTGTTGTGTATGTTTTATGTGTTTTATTGTGTTTTATGTTCAGGTATTGGTTCTGTGTTTCAGTGAGAATTCTTTACAAATTCAGCATTTATTTGTATAAATGCATTGCAGGAAATTAATCTTGGAAGCCGTTATTTTAAAACACACACACACACACACACACACACACACACACACACACACACACACACACACACACACACACACACACACACACACACAAAAGTGAGGAGGCTAAACAGGATAAAAGACATGCATTATGAACAATATGGGAGTCCATCAACAGACCCTATACCTGCAGGTCTTATGCCTGAAATGACTCTTTATGCTGTTACTCGTTACCACTACGACTAACACAAACCAACTTTCAGGACTCGGAGGATATTCCCCAATCTCTGCTCAGCTACTTTGAAGCCTCCAGAAGCAGAGCAGCCGTCTGTGAGAAGCTCATCCTGGAGGACCTCGACGGTACGACACGTTACTTATCAGTCCACCGCTCTGTGTTTCTAAAATATTTACAATGTAAGAGACCTT
Organism: Cebidichthys violaceus; assembly: GCF_023349555.1. Lineage (NCBI taxonomy): Eukaryota > Metazoa > Chordata > Actinopteri > Perciformes > Stichaeidae > Cebidichthys > Cebidichthys violaceus. Next base: position 3,184,114 of record NW_027176483.1, read on the forward strand.
CGGAATGATGCCGTGGCTGTGCCTGCTTCCCATGATGATGAATGTGTGTGTGTGTGTGTGTTTTTTCTTTTTCTTTCTGTGAACCGGATCCCCAGACTTCACCGCATCGCATCGCAGCGAGGACCCGGTGAACTTGGCGCGTGAGCTCGACGAGGACACGGTGAGAAACGGAACGAGCGGGTAGACGTCTCTCTGTACGGTATCTGGTCTCCAGCCTCCTGCTGTTAGCTGCGGCGGACTGCACTCTGAAGCTCTGCTCTTTGGCCCGATGTAGGTCGTCTGTGAGTGCAACGCTTCCGCTCACGCCCGCCTCCCTCGTGCACCCGCAGAGGCGGACGCGCTTCTGCCTCGCAGTGCGTCGGCGCGTCCCGGCAATGAAGGTACGGCGCATGTGTAGAAACAGGTGCAGCGTAGACCCCCCCCACAGCTGCAACTTCAACAGAGCATCCACTGAAACTCTCGCTAATTTACTTGTTAATAAAAAGCGAGATTCATTAAAAAACATTATTGTTTTGATGCTAAAACCTAAAATCAATCTAAAACCTTTTTTTTTTGTTGCTTTGGTGTATTATTTGGCGCATAACATAAAATATAAAATTAAAATTAAAAAGTATTGTGAAAATCAAGACTTGTAAATGTAGAATAGATGCAAATTACAGTAAAAATATGAGAAAAATACTTCAAATCAAAGAGTTGTGCAGTTTTTAGCAGTGGTACTTTTGTGCAGAAAAATGCCCAATAGTTCACAGTACGAATTATAAAAAATAATATGCAATGTACAGAGATAAAGACCCAAATATGTGTGTTAATGTAACACATAGAGTGACGTATAGTGTCCATGAGAGGGGACAATGTGTCTCAACATGAACAAACAAAGTCATCACATGTTAAATATTGTAGTAAACTGTTTTTCTAAATGACGTCTTTTTCTCCTCCGTTTGTGTTTTCATCGTTTATGTTGATCGTTGCTGAAGGTCTGGTAGTAGTACAACAGCTGGCCACAAGAGGTCACCGTTGACTTATTTACTTTTCTCATAAATGACTTTAGTGAGGCAAGAGTAATGATGAAGATGAACAGAATCACACTTGTTGAACAGAGAACAGACTTCCATGTTTTTAATTTCTCAAAACTGTGATGTAATGAGGCTTTTTGACAACTTGTTTGATATAATTTTTTTTTTTTAAAAACAGTGTTTGAGCTGGTGGAAATGATCCAGCTAAACTTCTGAAATCATCATTTTGAATTTGACTATAACAGCTGAAACCACCGGTCTAATTTTGACACAATGTCATTATATTCCTGCCCCAGTCATGCATGTGAGATTGTACGGTTTTTTATTTCTTAATGCATTATTTATGACGCAATTTGTTTCCAGAATCAGAAGCAGGTTGTTCACTTAGAAGGAATCTTTCTGTGTTTGTTGCATAAATTAAACATGAAGAGGAAATAAAAAAATGCAGGCAAAGAACGGCAAACGTTTAGAACATAAAGAAGAGAAGCATTTTAACTATACATATCTGAAAAAGAAACAATACAAATATGATAGAAAAACTAAATACTATGAGATACAATATAGAGTTGTGTGTGGTTCTCCTCCTCGCTGACAGAACTCCTAATGAAGCTCCATGTTGGTGTTGGTCACAGGCGAACATGAGGAGAGCGAGGAGCATCGTGCGTCTGGACTCTGTGAAGGGATGAAAACGGAGGAGCAGAAGAGACGAATAGAAAGAGACTTCCAGACGGAGCTGAAGAAGGTGACGGAGGCAGAGAAGGTGAGTCCGTCTGGACTTCCTTTACTCCGCTTGTCACGGTCGTTCATTAATACAGCAGATGTAGACAAACGTTCCCTCTGGGGACTTCAGTAAAGACAAGAAGATAGAAAGTGTCAGAATGGAAACCATCGTCACGTTTACTTCTTCCTCACGGTGTGTCCAGCTCCATCAGGAGGAACTTGAGTTGATGGGGAAGAGAGCTCAGGAGAAGCTTGAACAGGAGTTGCAGCTCCAGCAGGTAGGCCTGAATCTCCTTGTTGCTGTTTTCTCCAGATGTTCAACCTGCCGACACACCACTGAGTGTACCCACGCTCCCTGATGGAGATGTTAATCAACCGCTGGGACTTATTTAATAATCGTAATTCATCACTATCTCAGCAGCAGTGAGAGGATGTGGAAAAACATGCGCTCCTTTTGAGATATTTAAGGGTCACTGACCTCAAATACCAGATTATTAATATCTACACTTAGGAGTCATAGTTCCATATTATTAGGGGTTTAAGTTGATTGATTTATCTGCTTTGTTGTAACTCTGGTGAATATCTTTACCATTTAGGAACTGATCAGCAATTTACAGAGACAAGTGGAGGAGGAGAGGAGGATGAGGGAAGAGGAGCAGAGGAGGAGGAAGGATGAGGAGGACAAGAGGAAGAGGGAAGAGGAGAAAATCAAGATTCAGGCAGAGAGGAAAAGAATGGAGGAAGAGGTGAGGAGGAAGAAAGAGGAAGAGAGGAGGAAGGATGAGGAGGACAAGAGGATGAGAGAAGAGGAGAAAGTCAAGATAGAGGCAGAGAGGAAAAGAATGGAGGAAGAGGTGAGGAGGAAGAAAGAGGAAGAGAGGAGGAAGGATGAGGAGGACAAGAGGACGAGGGAAGAGGAGAAAATCAAGATAGAGGCAGAGAGGAAAAGAATGGAGGAAGAGGTGAGGAGGAAGAAAGAGGAAGAGAGGAGGAAGGATGAGGAGGACAAGAGGACGAGGGAAGAGGAGAAAGTCAAGATAGAGGCAGAGAGGAAAAGAATGGAGGAAGAGGTGAGGAGGAAGAAAGAGGAAGAGAGGAGGAAGGATGAGGAGGACAAGAGGATGAGAGAAGAGGAGAAAGTCAAGATAGAGGCAGAGAGGAAAAGAATGGAGGAAGAGGTGAGGAGGAAGAAAGAGGAAGAGAGGAGGAAGGATGAGGAGGACAAGAGGACGAGGGAAAAGGAGAAAATCAAGATAGAGGCAGAGAGGAAAAGAATGGAGGAAGAGGTGAGGAGGAAGAAAGAGGAAGAGAGGAGGAAGGATGAGGAGGACAAGAGGATGAGAGAAGAGGAGAAAATCGAGATAGAGGCAGAGAGGAAAAGAATGGAGGAAGAGGTGAGGAGGAAGAAAGAGGAAGAGAGGAGGAAGGATGAGGAGGACAAGAGGACAAGGGAAGAGGAGAAAATCAAGATAGAGACAGAGAGGAAAAGAATGGAGGAAGAGATGAGGAGGAAGAAAGAGGAAGAGAGGAAAATGGAGGAGATGAAACTTAAAAAAGAGGAGGAGAGGAAAGGTGAGGAGGAGGAAAAGATGAGAGTGGAGAGGGGGGAAAAGAGGAAGAGAGAAGAGGAGAGAAACAAGATAGAGATGGAAAAGAAGAAGCTGGAGGATGAGATGAGAAGGATGAAGGAGGAAGAAGAGAGGAAAAAGAAGGAAGAGGAGGAGAAGAGGAAAAGGGAGGAGGAAAGAAAAAAGATAGAAGAAGAGGCAGAGAAGAAGGTGGAGAAAGAAAAGAGAAAAATGGAGGAAGATATAAGACAGAAGGAGGAGGAGAAAAAAAAGAGGGAAGAGGAAAATACGAGAGTAGAGGAAGAGGTGAGAATTACTAAGGAGATTGAGGAGAGGAAGAAGCAGGAGGAGATGAGGAAAAAGAAAGAAGAGGAGGAGGCTCTGAAAAAGATGCATGAAGAGATGAGGAAGAGGGATGAAAGAGAACATGGAAATGTAGACGAAGAAGCAAAACTTAAGGAGAGCAGAAAGAAGGAAGAAAACGATAGGACAAGGAGGGAGGAGAAGGAGGAAGCAAGGAAGAGGGAGAAGGAAACAAAAGCTGTGAAGGAGAAGGAGGAGTTGACAGAAGGGGGGAGAAAAAAGGAAGGGGAAGATAGAAAAACTAAAGAAGAACCAAGACCCATCGAAGAGGATGAGAAGAGGAGAGAGGAAGAACGGAGGAAGAGGCGGGAGGAAGAGGGTAACCGAAAATCAGAGGAAAAAATAAAGCTGAAGGAAGAAGAGGAGGACTATAAAAGGTATGAAGTGGACAACAGAAATATTGAACATGAGAGCAAAACAAAAGAGAAGACGCATGAGCCGCAGGAGAAATCAGAAAATAACAGGACTTCCTCAAGACCTGGTCCTTTACACAGCGAGTCTACAACTAGTCGCGCCAGTACCGAAGTCCAACCACAACATCGTGACCCGGAGGAGAGCATCGGTCAGATCTCCACGGAGACGACCGTGGACTACGAGGATCGAGCAGCGAGGCCCGCATCTGTCCTCTCCTCCGTGTGCCTCCTTGACCACGTGGAGGAGAAGAGGCTGGCCTGGGTGAAGGACTGCGTGCCCTGGTCCAAACTCTCCCTCCAGAGCGGGAGCAAGCAGAGGGGATCCGCCCGGAGTCGCAGGGGGCCGAGGGGGGCCGCCGGGTCCGCCGGTCTGCCCCCTCTCTGCCCGGACTCTCTGCTTCGGTCCACGGGCTGGAAATCCCTGCAAGAGGTGAGACACGATGCAGACATTTATGAAGGGTGGAGTCGTTTTGAACGCTGACATGTCAGAACGGTGGAAAACTGTCTGAAACGGCACTGAAGCATCTAAACTGTCCTTTGAAACTCCTCCCACCCTGAAGCTGCTCCGCCTCTCTCTTCCAGGTGACCACGGTGACCCTGGAGGACTTGCCCGGCCGTGGCTTATCCACTCTCGCTCGGTGTTCCCAACTCCGGTCCCTCACCCTCAGACGCTGCGGCCTCCGATCCCTGGAAGGCATCAACCGGTTACCACAGCTCTGCTACGTCGATGTCCAGGTGGATATTAAGTCGATGTGAAATCAGTTTATTGTCTTAATGCCACATTAAGTATCTTTACTTCCTTCTATTTTGTGCTGTTGGATGTTGCAGATCTTGGTTATTAGATTATAATATCTTTTTATTCTGAAAATAAAGACCAACACAGCCTTATTGTGTCGCAGGAAAACGACATCTCATTTATCGACTGTGAGAACATGAGCGGCTTACGGGTTCTTCACCTCGGCCACAACAAGCTGACGTCCATCCACGGTTTGACCGGCGCCGACAATTTGGACGTTTTGGACCTCTCGCACAACTCCATCACCCGCATTGGTGAGAACTAGGAAAAAAAAAAAAAAAGTCCTCAAACGCCTTCTGAAACATTAACTTTAATGTTTTAGAATATTTGTCTTAAAAATACAAAATAACAGAAAAACAGATCGTTGTCATAATGGGATCGTGTCACATCTGCAAGTTGTTAATACTCCACCAGAGGGCAGCATCTCTCTCCTTTTCAGCCTCCGTTCTCTTGACAACAAGAGCCATTTGAAGAGTGATTTATTGACTGAAGTCAACTTGAGCCCTGAAGCTGAAGCCATACATAGATATTAGCCAGGCAAGAGGTTAATCGCAGTGAATTGTATATTCAGCTACCGTAACATCTAGTTGTGGCTCACCTCTAAAACTCATTATCGTAGCTTTGTTTACAGCTCATGTGCAGACCCTGTGTTGTACCCTCTCATCTTCTTTAACTCATCCCTAGCTGATCTGAAGTCCACGAGGAGACTGCAGAGGTTGTCAGTGGACCACAACCAGCTGATCAGCACCAAAGGGCTGAGGGACGTCTCCACTCTGGTGCACCTGAGCTGCTCGCACAACCACCTGGCGAGCGTGGAGGGTCTGGAGAACAGCGCTCTGCTCCACACGCTGGACCTGAGAGCCAACGGCCTCACCGAGGTGAGAAAACCCACCGCCGGAAAAGCTCTGGTTCTGATGTCAGTGCTCGGTGCCGTCGACGGAGAGCGAGAGGCTCGTAACGCAACGGGATGCATTTGAATTAAGGCGCAGATCACTCTGTTGGGAGTTCAATAATGTGTATATAGAGACGTAATTAGCATTCGTTAATTACTACTTACTGCTAGTAACTACTATATTTTTCATTTTTCTCATCAAGATGCAGAAACAAAATTAGAATGCAATATTTAATTTATAGTTTTTTTTATCACAAAAATGCAATTTAATGTAACAGGGACAGGTGTGATAAAAGAAAATGATGTGTCAAACCATCAAAATATACACTTTTAAACTTATTCTTATTCACACATAACAGATTTTCTTTTTAAATAATTTTTTTAATCACACCTTTCAATGTCAGAAATGTTACTTTTTATTATTTTTAATGTTCTTATCACAATGCAGAGACAAAAAGAGAACACAACGTTCCCGTTATTGCGTTTGTAATCACTAACCCAAAAATGAAAATGCTGACAGGTTGATTGATGTGATTTAAAAAATTATTTATAAAAATGTTACGTGTGTCAAACCTTCAAAATAAAAGCTCAAAAGTGTCACGAATACATACAAGGTTATACTTATTCAAATCAACAACTGGATGAGAGAGCACTCGGAACAACTTGAACCTTGAACAGCTGCTTTTTGTCAAAACACACTGACTCTACAAATTAAAACCAGCATTTTAACAGACATTTTATCCCACCTAAAATTCAAGAAGATATAGAAAATCTGCCACATAGCATGATTACGTTCCATTTTCCAACATAAGATACTCTAACAGCACATTTGCCTCTTAAATAAAGATGAACCTGAAAGTCTTTAATTCATTTTTTTTATGTATTTGTTGGACATTTGAACTAAAAGAGAGATGCAAGAGAGTCAGATCGCACCATACCAGGGCCCTTGATGGTATTAGTTACATTACAGCTACGCTAGTTAAAATGTCCTCTTTCTTTGGGAGAGTGACTCGCTGCTAATTGATTGATTGAGGCAAAGAAAACATGCTAAATAGTTGGCATGATAATGTTTATCACTTGAGTATTTCGCGAGGCACCCCTTGATCGCGGCGGGGCTAATGGCCGTAAACACAGCAGGACTAAAACAGCTGACGTTGATGGAGAGGGTCATTCAGCCGTCGCTGGACCAGCAGCAGCAGCAGCAGCAGAACGTTAGCGTAACCCCACGGTGTGGCCGGTGTTAACTGACAGCTTCACCCCGTTTCTTTTCCCATCAGCCCCCCGGTCTGAGCAACCAGGTCCTCCTCAGAGAGCTGCACCTAGACGACAACAGCATCTCCTCCCTGCAGGGCCTCGCTGCTTGCTGGCTCCCCCTCATGCAACATCTGTCCGTGTCCCAGAACAGGTTGATTCCTCCAGTCTTTTCTTTCTTTTTAAAATTTTTCTTTTAATACTATAAACAGTAGAATATCTTCCTTTCCCTCCCTCCCTCACCCACACATAGACACGTACATATACAGTACACCATGGCTCAGATTTGACTCCCCTTCCTATATCCCATGCAGGCTCATTACAATTTACCGCCCACAGTTTGAAATCTACATTACCTTTGCGAAGGTGTGCCAAATTTTTTTTCTCACAAGCCAATCGGAGCAGACCATTCGGGAGGGAGGCTTTAACGTGTCAGCAGCTAAAAGCTAACGGTGCTAACAGCGCTAACAGTGTTTACCTGAAGGGGAACCATGAACAACTCTGTCAGTCTGGACGGTTTCATCAGCTTCAGTCCTACTTGATACCTGTCTTTGCATAAGGCCTGTATGTAGAAGCACAAAGGAGAAAGTAACACATGCTGCAAGTTTGGTTTTTGCTTTCTTTGTAAAGTGATGTGAAAAGCTTTGAGTGACTCATGCAGCTGGTCACATAATATCAGAAACATGAATATTAGCTTCAGATGTAACATGTAGCTTTCAAAGATGGCTATCATTTTTTTTTTCTTCTCTGTGTCCTAGGATTACCCAGCTGCCCCCCATGTCTGATGCTGTGTCCCTTGCAAATCTGGATCTTCGATTTAACTGCATGTCAGGTAACAGATTGTCTCGATTAAACGCACCATATAAATCCCATTTCCTCGTCGTAAAGGCATACGTACCTCTACTGTGCATGTAATGCGGGCAAATTAAAAACCTGTGTTGTTTCAGCTTTTCCAGTCCCGTACTCCCACACAGCCCCAGATTGATTTCACTTACTTTCAGTTACAACGGCTATAAATTTACATGCGCCAAAACCTTTTAGGCACCCATCTATTTTATATAATGCTGCTGCATTCAAATTGGCTCTATGCTGGCTGTCCATGCGGAGTATATGACTCCATGGAAATAAGATGCATTAGTTCACAGGTCTGTGGAACACATCTCCATTTAATTCACCCGTTCTACGTAACTCTGCATAACTAGAAGAGACACCGGTGAAAGTGAAGAATAGTCTGAAAAATAGACACTGACAAGTGGTTTTCCCCCGCTTCTCCCTCAGAGCTCCAGAACGTGTGTGAGAGTCTGGAGGGGTGTGTATTCCTGCGAGAGGTCCACCTCACCGGGAATCCTCTTCAGCAGGAGAGTGGCTGGAGGTAAGGCGATGGTTGTGTGGTGGGGGGGTAAGGCAATGGCCTGGTGGTGGGGAGGTAAAGCGATGGCCGGGTGGTGGGAGGTAAAGCGATGGCCTGGTGGTGGGGAGGTAAGGCGATGGCCGGGTGGTGGGGAGGTAAGGCGATTGCCGGGTGGTGGGGAGGTAAGGACGATGGCCGGGTGGTGGGAGGTAAGGACGATTGCCGGGTGGTGGGAGGTAATGACGATGGCCGGGTGGTGGGGAGGTAAGGGCGATTGCCGGGTGGTGGGAGGTAAGGGCGATGGCCGGGTGGTGGGGAGGTAAGGGCGATGGCCGGGTGGTGGGAGGTAAGGGCGATGGCCGGGTGGTGGGAGGTAAGGCGATGGCCGGGTGGTGGGAGGTAAGGGCGATGGCCGGGTGGTGGGGAGGTAAGGCGATTGCCGGGTGGTGGGAGGTAAGGGCGATGGCCGGGTGGTGGGGAGGTAAGGGCGATGGCCGGGTGGTGGGAGGTAAGGGCGATGGCCGGGTGGTGGGAGGTAAGGCGATGGCCGGGTGGTGGGAGGTAAGGGCGATGGCCGGGTGGTGGGAGGTAAGGCGATGGCCGGGTGGTGGGAGGTAAGGGCGATGGCCGGGTGGTGGGAGGTAAGGCGATGGCCGGGTGGTGGGAGGTAAGGGCGATGGCCGGGTGGTGGGAGGTAAGGCGATGGCCGGGTGGTGGGAGGTAAGGGCGATGGCCGGGTGGTGGGAGGTAAGGGCGATGGCCGGGTGGTGGGGAGGTAAGGGCGATGGCCGGGTGGTGGGGAGGTAAGGCGATGGCCGAGTGGTGGGGAGGTAAGGCGATGGCCGGGTGGTGGGAGGTAAGGCGATGGCCGGGTGGTGGGGAGGTAAGGGCGATGGCCGGGTGGTGGGGAGGTAAGGCGATGGCCGAGTGGTGGGGAGGTAAGGCGATGGCCGGGTGGTGGGAGGTAAGGCGATGGCCGGGTGGTGGGGAGGTAAGGCGATGGCTGGGTGGTGGGGAGGTAAGGCGATGGCCGGGTGGTGGGGAGGTAAGGCGATGGCTGGGTGGTGGGGAGGTAAGGCGATGGTTGGGTGGTGGGAGGTAAGGCGATGGCCGGGTGGTGGGGAGGTAAGGCGATGGCCGGGTGGTGGGAGGTAAGGCGACGGCCGGGTGGTGGGAGGTAAGGACGATGGTGGACTAAATTCATTGTTTTGGGATGTGGACGCATCTGCTTGTGAGACGAATCAAGCGGTGCTGTTGGATTAAGCTATTTTGAACGTGCACTCTCCAGATTTTCTGTTCACCTTTTTATAGCACCTTCTCCTCTGCAGTACCCACCAGACAGTTTCAAATCAAGATAGTGTTATTAGGAATTTCCGCAGTTCTTCCTAGAAATTCTTTGGCCACAAGTGTCAATTTCTGCTTCCTTTTGCTCCGAAACGTCGCTCGCCGTGATGGAACGTTCAAAGGAACATACCAGCGAAAAAGCCAGCATTTCTTTATCACACATTCCGTCTCCTGGCTCAGGTAGTCTAAACATTCCAGCAGAATGCAGGCCTTCCTGTCCACTTCCCCGGGATTAGCGCTGTGATCCGCGTCCGCTATTAGATTACCGCGACGCGCCACCGACATCTGTGCTTACGTACGCCGCGCTAAGTGCTCGTAATTCACCAAAATATTGATACAACAGAAAAATCAATTACCTTTTCAGTGTCAATTTGCTCATTCACTTATCGTGCCTGGATATTTCACCCACAGTTAGGACGGTTGCAGTGAGTTTATATGAAAAATATGCAATGACCGCTCGTCACGAGCCGTGATGTCAGCTGTTGCAGCTCCGCAAAGTTGTTTAGCTCCTCAGAGCTGCTCACGCCCATTTAGGAACGGCAAAATATGAAAAACTATACTTCGCTTGCCCCGAAAGTTTCGATTTTAGAAATGATTACATGATATCTTAACTGAGAATGTCAGTTGCACATGACAAAAACATTCCTGCCTTTTTGTTTTGTTTTTTTATTGAGCACGACACATATATGGGTGGAGCGCTGTGCAGGTTCAATAACGTCGTCAGTTTGAACGTCACATTTCTGCTTTTATTTTCGTGCTTCTCGGGTTATTCTCTGTCCAAAAAACATCCTGAAAACACGGGTTACTTGTGGACATTTTTCATTTTCTTAAGCCTTAACTGAGCCTTAATATTTCATTGAACTTTACTTAACCTCCAATGCCAACAGTGGAATTAACCCTCTGTATTTCCACACGCACACCTCCTCCCCCCCCCTCCCGGCCCCTTTCATCCCGAGCCAGCGATAACACCGGCTAAACTAAAGCACAAAGAGGCAAGCGCTGAGAATTACGCTCCCCGTGTTTGGCCGCCCCTGATCCGGGAGAGACGCGGAAGAGACGAAAAACATCGTGGCCCCGATTTAATCGGGGCCACTCTAAAGAGCACGCTGGTCGGAGGAAGTCTTCACTGAATGAAATACGGCCTTGTGCTCATATACGAGGCTGGAGAATTAGGATGAAGGAATGTGAGCAGTGCTGCCCTCCGAAAGGACGATGGAATTTATATTCATTTTTTTTGGGAAAGGATCAGGTCGAAGTATAGTCAGTGTAGATATAGCTGCAAGGAATCCATAGCATCTTAATTGTGAGGCTCCTTAATTTATTTGTTCGACCTTTATGAATACACAGTTTGCATCGAGAAGATAATGAACACTTTTGAGTGTGTGGTGCAGAGAGTCGCCGCAGCAGAGGAGAGAGTCGTCTTTCCGAAAACTCCCCAATTACCGTAAAACATCGATGGCATCCAATTATTTGTACGTGGGTCTGCTCTGCGTCCTCCCAAGTGTGTCTTTAAGTGGCGTGCATTCCCAAATTGAATTACATTCCCCACCTCAATGAGCTCATGTGACCGTCAACAGGTCCTATTTGGGTTTCGGAGCTTCATTTGAAGACGGCCAAGCCAGACGACATGCCCGAAGGGTAGGAATCCAATCCCCCCCCCCCCGATCTGTGTCGGAGGGACCAAGAGGGCCGCATCAAAATACGTCTCCCTCTGACAGCGCGCAGATTCCGTCCTTGTGTTTGTCTCAGGGTGGCAGCGGGGGACGGGGGGACGGGGGAAAAGCTCCGCATGCTATCAGAGTGCAGCATGAACCATTTGTTACGGGTTTAAATGCTCCGCAAGGGTCTGAAGAAAAGGGTTTATGATCCAAATCGGAATCAGAAGGGCACCGCGTTTACTCCATCCGTCCTTTTCCTCACTGGATATGATGCTTCGTCTTTATCGGTTGCACCGTCGGTAGGTTTAGTGCATAGACTGTTGTGAACCAATGATCATTACAGTAAAATGGAGCCGTGTTTTTAAATACCCTTAAAAAATCTAATATAGGCGTCTCGAGATCCACATGTAAAGAAATACAATAAATAAGAAGTGCTCAAATATTCACAAAATGAAGCTATGAGCTGGTGAAATGAAACATGTTTCATAGACAAGAAGTAATGGTGCTCTGGGAATCGGTTTTGAAAAACACAAAATGTTTAAAAAAGAAATGGACTTTGTAGCCTGAAGGCTTGTACTGTTCTACGGGTTTTTACTGTAGCTGTTCCCTGGTGTCCTGTAGAGTTTCCAGCTCCACATTTTCCCAGTGAACACAGACCACATTTGGCCTCCCCACCAGTGGATGCTCTGAGTCCTGTTTCTCTGGCAGATAGTTGGGATTCCTTCTGCTCGGACATCCTTAGCCTCAGGCGGCAGTTACCTCTCCCCCCCCCCAGACTCGCAGCCCTCCACTTTCCAAAAGGCTGAGCGCTACCTAAACGTACGGAAGAGTTCTTATCCAGAGCTGACCCAAATGTGCAGCGTAGAGAACACCACCGACGATGAGTGACCCGAAACAAACGAAACAGGACGACCGCTTCAACCCTTCGGTGTTAGAGAATCGCTCTAACATTTGAGCTATACAGATAGAAATATGGGTTTTCAATGACACCCTTTGGTATAAAAGATTATTGTCTTATTCCTTCTCTGTGAATTTAAATATATTAGAAAAGCTTTGTTTGTGGCCACATTTTAAAAAAATTAATTCTGTGGTTTTGTTCAGATCTGCTGCAAATATATTATGGTTTTATTTTTTATTTTATTTAAAAAAAGAAATGTGTTCAAAATCACATCGTTTTTTTGTGTTACTTAAATACATTAGAATGTAAATGAATATAAAAATATTTAAAATATACAATTCTTGGCTGAGAATTGTGTTTTTCCATTTAAGTAGACTGCTTGTACTATAAGACGTTTTTATTGATATTATAGTAACTAAAATAAATTAATCTAAACGTGACCATAACAACCTCTGATCCAGTTTGCTCTGGTGTTTTCAGGTCCGCTCTGCAGAGAGCAGTGCCGGGCCTGAGGGCCGTCGATGGCTCTTTTCTAACGGCCCCCGCCGCTCGGCGGGTCGGCCCGGCCTCGAGCAGCTTCCTGAAGTTCTGTCAGGCTCAGCTTCGGCAGACTCTGGATTTACAGCGGCAGCACAGCGGGGAGCTCGGGTAAGAGACGGGCCGACTGCCTGCTCGTGTGTGGAAGAGCGAATTTCACTTTAAAATTTACTGTTGATATGTTCTGAACTGAGAAGCCCACAGAGCTGATTTCTGAAGCTGCTCATGAGATGGAAGGAGGGGGAAGGCTCAACTAATTTGTGATTTGTTCATTCAAATTTGTCTTCAAGGTGTCCCAATAGAAGAAGGGTAATGTATTGTAGTTAGCGGATAGCATGCTATCTTTCCCTTTTTATCTATAACAACGTGGCAAATTACCCCAAAATCCAGAAAATTACCAGAAAATCTAAAGTTTTTCTGGAACAAAAAATACTCTTGTTTATTTATCAGTACTCTGCGTTCGATGGTACTTTTAAGAAAAAGAGAGAAAAAGAAGTACTGAACAGGAAAGCGTGGAACCATAAAGGGAATTATAACACAAATATGAAATCAAACGGCCAACCAGAGTCAAATTTTGGATGAGGAACCCGGATAAGACCGTATAAATCCCTGCCAACCTGTTTACAAGAGGTCGCATTACACGTTTCATCTTGTGTCGGACTGACACGAAGCAGTCAGGAATGTCAGCCGTCTTCTTGTTATGTCTGACACGCGGCGGGCGCAGCGAGGCCTAAAGACAACGTCCATCTATTTTCACAAGTCCTTCGGTGTCCCCGGCCTCTTGACACACATCGACGCTCCCGTGCGAGACGGACCACCAGCGCTTGAAACGACTGGTCGACTTTCTGCTTATCTTCGTGACCCCTTCCAAATTACACAGCACAAGAGATGAAACGGGGGGGGGGGGGGGGGGGCGGCGGCGGCGGGTCACACCGAGGACTCCTATGGCTCGGGGGGGGGGGGGGGGGGTTTAGCGTGGCGCTCCCTCGGCTTCACCCCTCACTGTGTGTGCCCTCTACCCCCACACACCCCTGGCCTCTGGACAATGAGCCATTCTGCTGGCTTTGCGAGGACCAACGCAGCCATTTAACCCCTTGGCCTGACCTTGTGTCTGACGGGGGTTCAGGGGAGGTGAGAGGTAGTGCCACACGCCGGGCCCGCTGGTGACCGTGAGGTGGGGGAACCATGGGGTTTACCAGGGGTACGGTTTCACAACATTTCACAACAGGGTGCTGAGTGGAGGCTCAATCCTCTGGTCCTTACAGAATGCCTCTATTTTGATACCTACAATGGACTTTTTTAGAAATTTGGGCCATGAAAATCTCCTTCTCCTAACACAAACATAGAGGTCTGTAATAAAAAGTGTTTCTGCGTCCAAGAGATGATAGAGGAATCCATAAAAACCGTTATGTGAGGGTTTTAACAGAAGAGATGTCTTGCTGTTTCTCACTACTTCTAATGTTCCGTGTTCTCCAGTATTCTGCTCCTGCTACCGAGCTTAATGCAGTAGAACAGAATTCAGTTTTTTGGCAGATATGAGCCGAGGCGAATGCTCCCTAAATGTCCTGAAATATAACTGAGAAGACAAGTAACCAATGGGGATTTTGCTTGTTTTCTATGTGTCCTATTTCCCAAACTTATATTAAAACTGAAGCATTTTTAAAAGATGTCGACGGTGACCCTGCAGTGAACCAGCAGGTAGGGGCGGGGGGGTCGGGTCGGGGGGGGGGGGGGTCGGTGGGGTCACAGTCCTCTCGGACCTCCCGACCGCCCTCTCTCTTGTCCCACTGAGAACGAAGAGAGCCGGGTCTTTGTGGAGAAGACGCTGCGCTACCTAAGGCTATACTGGCCCTCCAGACCCGGCCGGGCGCTGAAGCGTCTCTGACCCCTCGGGGAGCAGGAGAGCCCGGCTTTTGCTAATAGATTAATTAAGTTTCCATTGAGGTGGCTTTGTAGTCTGTTTATCCCCCCTCAATGAAAGAGACATTATATGGAATTAGGGCACACACACAGAGCAGGCAGGCTACTCACACACACACACACACACACACACACACACACACACACACAGTTCATTCACCTTACCTCGGATGAACTGGTCAAGAATGAAGACTAAATATCACCAAAATCTGATGTTCTATTCATTTATTAATTACATTTTTCTGTGCAGAGGAAGGGATAGATAACAGTCTGAAACAGACTAAAGGAATCTGACAGTCATGTGTTTTGAATGGTTGAAATTCATAATGCCACTGTTTGTTTTTTTTTAAAGAAATAAATAATCCGGTATAGGCAAAAAATACTGCTTGTGTAGTTTCTTTATCATAGCTATTAAGATTTTCTTAATGAAAATCCAAAAATATGTTGTTTTCAGAAAAACGTTTTTCTTTGCACTGTAGGCAGGGTGATGCAGAATCCACCTCACACAGGATTTAAGTTGTTTTCTCAGATCCGATGACCCACAGCGCTGAGATAATTTACTTATATTATTACTCCTCCCAATAAACCGAATCAAAGCAACCACAGAGGAACATAAATTAAGTCCAAATCTACTTAAAACATCCTTTTAAACAGGAAAACTGCTGCTTCTAATATACATCTAGTGTGTTTGTGCAGCCGTGGTGAAAAGGTTTAGTTCACTAATGCTCACTAGTGCTGACATTGCAAAAAGAGTGAGTATCCTGACCTGAAACGGTGTGTTTTTACGTGCGAATGTTCACAGCGGTGCCTCGTCCTCCCTGGATGCCGTGACGACCTCCTGCCGCCACCTCACTGAGGTCCTGCAGCTGGCTAAGGACCAGAGACTTGCCCATGAACGCGGTGACACCGCCGCGGGCCGAGCAGCACCTGAAGAAGTGGACGGTAACCGTTCTGAGGAGCGTTCTGAGGAGCGTTCTGAGGAGCGTTCTGAGGAGCGTTCTGAGCGCACAGAAATGGAGTCCGCTGGACAAGTTCCACCACTTCTTCCGCACAGAAGAAGCTACTGGACTTCAGAGGAGGGGTCCGCCGCGGAGCGTCAACGCGACCCGTTCGACCCCGTCGGTCCAAAGACGGCACCGACGGTTAGCGGAGCCGTCTCCGGTGGCGTTCGCTCCTCAGCAACGAAGACGAAAACAACTTCCTCCGGTCTTCAAGTGGCACCTGTGTCCAACAATCCAGACCTGGACCTTCAAAAGTGAGTCACCAGAACATAAACCTTTCGTTTATGGTCTTTTTTTTAGTTGAGATCTTTTCAATAATTGACAGAATTGCGACGCTCACCCTCTCTGCGGATCCCAATGACTACCCTGCATGCTGGCTGAATGTCACAGGGCAACCGTTGGTGTCATCAGTGTTACTTTCCCACAATGATGGGTCCAACGGTCTGCTGTGAAACAAGGCCTACGGTGTCAACTTCTGTGCATCGGTTGCATCCAACAAAGACGCCGTCGACAACAGATCTCCCCGGTGAGATTGATCGTAAATGAAAGCCAAGTGGACCACCGCTGACTTCAATTTGATTCTGTATAATTCTTTTTATAGCAGCGTGGCGTTTTATTAGTTTCTGCTGCGGAGCATTCGGCGTCATCCGGAGCCTCCTCTCCTCGGCGTGATTTACGGCACGAGATGTCGAACATCTTACTCATTTTAACACGCAGCTCCATCATTAACGGCGCACTATCTGCGGGAGGACGATAGATCTTTGATATGAGGGGTGGCTCTGGACAGGCTGGAACTCCCCCGAGCGCTGCTCTCCAGATGTCTGCTCGGAAATAAATTCACGTCTCTTGAAAGACGAAGGTGCTATGACATCATGTGTAGCCCTCACTTCACGTGTGTGTGTGTGTGTGTGTGTGTGTGTGTGTGTGTGTGTGTGTGTGTGTGTGTGTGTGTGTGTGTGTGTGTGTGTGTGTGTGTGTGTGTGTGTGTGTGTGTGTGTGTGTGTGTGTGTGTCCTTTTTGGAGCAGCACAGCAGCAGTCGTGATTCAGCAGCTGTGGAAGAAATATAGACAGAAATGTGGGAACATCAGCAGCCTCTCCACGGCCGAGAAGGGGGGAGGAAGAGGAGGAGGAGGAGGAAGAGGAGGAGGAGGAGGAAGGCCAGAGTCAGGACCTTCCTACGTTAACGGGAGCGTGGTTGGACCGGATTATGCAGCGACTGTCATCCAGGTAAAACCGTCGAAGTTCTGTCCGACATTACAGAGCTTTTTTGCATCTTCCACCTAAACCGGTTTCCCTCTGATACCTATTTTGAAAAGACGCCATTACCTGTTCGTACTTCGTTAGGAAACAATAGTCCAGATGGAGCAGAGAACGTAACTTGCGCATTCCTACGAGTGTGAGAGGACAGAGACTGCCAACCCAGATGGGTTTCACAGACACAAACTGTAGAGCGTTGTCTCTGTCCCCCAACACTGCAGCAACAGGTTCTGAAAATGTCCATTTCCACCGTTGAGCGTCCATCTTCAGACCTCATACATGCCAACGGAGGCTTATTCGGCTAATCCTCTGTGTGTGTGTATATATATATATATATATATATATAGAGCTGCCGTTCTGAAAAAACACGCCGCTCAACACTTCTCCCCCGATCCCCTCTCAACACACACAGTGTTTGATGAGTCCTTTAGGGCTCTCTAAGGGAGAAGGTTGAGGGGGGGGGGGGGGGGGGGTTGGGATACGGAGTGATTAATCAGATTCCAAAAAGAAGTGCGGCAGTAAGAGTTCTAGGATTCCTGCTCCAACCCGACTTGAAGTGGAGTGTGCCCCCCGCAGCCCGCTGGGAATCGGAGGATTTAGAGGCGCGCTGGAGCTCCATTTGTCTCGGAGCTGCGGAGTCACGCAGAGTTCAGACAGCAGAACACTCGGCAATTAAAAAGAGAGGTTAACATGTTTTATCTCTCTAATGGGATAACGCGCAATATTTACGTTTGCCTCCGTGATTCATGGGGCTTCTTCTCCGGGTACCTCCAGGCGTTGTGGAGGGGCTCCGCTCTGAGGAGGAGGCTCGCATCTGCTCCGGCCGCCGTCACGTGCCTCCCCCCCGCCGCCGCCGCCGCCGGAGAGGAGGAGGAGGAGGAGGAGGACGACGACGATGATGCCTTGGAGGAGCTGGACCTGGATGAATTCGTCTTTGATGAGGTATGCGCCACGTTCGCGGTCCAGCGATTCCTTAACTCGACGCGCAAACCCGCACGGAGGACGATCCACAAATCTATAAATGATGCACAAGTATGCTGACCCAACATTGTTTCCACACACACCCACACAATCCTGCACACGCGCACATGTGCAAAAACATATACGGAGACACACACACACACACACACACACACACACACACACACACACACACACACACGCACACACACACACAAAAACCTGCACAGACGCAGACAAAGACACACAATAATGCACTAACTTGCACGTACACACACACACACACACACACACACACACACACACACACACACACACACACACACACAAAACCATATACTGTACACAAATCACTTTAACTTGTTCTTGACACTGACATATACGGTACATTATTATGTTGTATGATATGCTTTGTTCTTCCTCACCTGTTGCTATCCACAACACTTAAAACACTGACGGGAAGTAAACATGGACCCAAGCTATTATAAGCTATATAGAATATGTTTTTTTTATTTCACAAAGGCAGCGCTGGAGAAACCCTGGACATTGTCCTTTTCTGAGGACTTGCCTCCCAGACGTTACCCTGCATCAGAGCAGCCACCGTCTCTGAAGGTAAGGAAACGGGGCATCGCTTCATTCTCTTAACACGGTGGTAATGTAGTGGAAGTGGGTTTTGGGAAACACCAGCAGCCCCCCCCCCCCCCGTGTGATGTCAGTGGGGAGAGTTATTTCCTTGCCCTGTCCCTTTTCTCATCTCGGTTATCGCCCCCTCCAGGATTTGTCTCACTCTCACCTGATTGATCTTTAAATTTACTCTCTCGAAAAACAAGATTATTTCCTGGAGGGGCTGAAGGTTGCTCTGCATCAGCAGATGTCATTTTTCACGCTGGCAGACTGTCGTCCCGCCCCCCCCCCCCCCCCCCTTCATTTACCTCTCGTTGGATCTTTTCTTTGGAGCGTGCTCAGCGCTGTACATCACGGTGGCCGGTCTAAGCCGGCTGATGGGGCGCAGCTGGCGTCGTGGCCCGGCCTCGCTGCGTTGACGCTGAGGTACACATCAAAGGCGAGAGATGAACAACTCGGCGCTTCCACAAAGAGAAAAAACGGGATCTGCAGAGATATTAAGCTGTTAGTTAGACTTACAATATGAGCGTAAAAAAACCTGCGTGAGCCAAATACCTGAAAAGAAAACTCGCACGAATTTGAGTGGACATTATCCACTATATTTCATTTTTACATGTATTCAAAATATACTGAGGACTGTATGTTAGTCCAGACGGAGATTAAACTTTTCCATTTGGAGCTCCAGCATTACAGCCTTCTGAACACGTCTCAAATGAGGATTCAGCTTTTACTCTGGCAGATGTTAACATTTTAAATCTAAAAGTAAACAACCGCTCCAGTAAATGACAAACTCTTTGGCAGCTATATATATATATATATATATATATATATATATATATATATATATATATATATGAAAAACAAGCTATTAAAGAAATACTCATAAGTTATTGCTGACACTGATTCATGTATGTGTTTCAGCCTCCCGGGCGCGTTCCTGAAGCCTCCCAGCACGTCCTCCCATCAGCGCCCGTATGGAGGCCGAAGCGGGCCTGGCTGCCCGGAGAACAGGTGGACTCTGCTGGACAGAGAGTTCCCCCAGAGACCTCCAACAGGTAGACCAACCCACTTCATTATGAGCTTAGTCTGTCATTTGATTGTGTGTACGCGGTAGAAAATCAAAGTCACAGTAAGTTGGTGGATACACTGAAGGTGTTAACCCAGGGAGATCTTAACTGGGCTCCTTATGTTTGTGTTAAAGTGAGATAAATAGAGTTGAACAACATGAGCAACACAATAAGAAACGGATAGTATTTACACAAAATCAACCACACTACAGTTATGTTGAAACTAGATATAAAATGATCTCCTGACAATGAAAATCATGAAAACTCGTGACTAAAATATGAGTTTCTAAAGTCAAGGAAGAATCCTTAAACGGCTGAATTTAAAAAGGACGATAAGTCATCGAATCCCGCCGGAAAAGGACCGTTCCAATATTGGGGAACTTTGGAATTCTACCAAGGACCGAGTCCTGCGTATCCTCCACGCTCCCAAAACCACCACATGCAATTCCTGTCCCCCGATTTGGAAGCAAGGAAAACACGTTAGTACACTTCTAGTCATCTCACATCAAACGGTACGCTTTCTTGATCATTTGAGGCGAGAACTTCCAGCAATCCAGCTGCTGAATCTTCGCTCATATCGGATCTACAATTAATAATCCCACAAGCAAAGAGGCCAGCGACCGGCAGAGAGGACCTGCCCCACCAAGGAAGCACCCTTTGACTTTGAGAAGCAGCTTATGTCCACGTTTAAAACACGATAACGTAGCCTTGAAGCGAAACGCCTCACTGTACCAGTGGGCTCAGTAGCCAATAGGAGACCGTCGTTATACTGCAAACACAAGAAGACGCTTTCTGAGCAGATCCCCCTTTTTGTTCTGTTTTCAACAGGTGCCATATCAATATGACGGTTGATAAATACGTGTGGTCATGTTTCTGAATTTCTGCACATTATGATCTCCTTTTTAAGGACTTTCAATGACGTCAGCAGCACGTCTCCCGCTGCGACGTCAGTGCTCAGCGGCCTCTCTGAAAGGTCCGAAAAGATTCTGGAAGAATGGTAAATCCTCGTCCCATCGTACGCTGTGTCTTCTGTAAGTGTGTGTGTGTTTTCATTGCGTGTCCTCGTTGTCTCCAGGGGCTTCACCGACAGCCACACAGCTCTTCTGATGCTCAAGAGAGCTCAGAATATGAAGTCGAAGACGCATCGGCAGATGAAACGTAAAGGTGAGTGATGTGAATACACACTCAGTTCATAAAGGTACACTTGGCAAAAGTTTAGTTTCTGTTATTTTGTCCACCTCATTCGTATCAATGAGGGTAGGCTAAACAACAGAACCACCTCTTTTCTTTTTCTGGTGATAATGAGTTCTGTCAGCCTTCTACACCTGAACCAATGCGTCTTCCTGTCTCCTCATCCCTTATATTTTAACACCAAATCTCCCTCACAATATGGAAGGAACTGCTGTCAGGACATAAATCCATTTTCTAAAAGTGGGTGGAAGAAAAAAAAAAAATAAAACACTTGATTTTTTTGGCCTCTTTTCATCTTCGTCTTTCAGCCGCGCTTCAGCGGCGAAACCTTTCCGCCCCGCGTATGTTAACGAGCCGTAACGGACAGCAGGAGCCGGGCCCCGTCGCCTCCTATTGGGCCTTCTTTAAAAGCCCGCAAAGGAAATAAAGACTGCCAGGAAACCTCTTGACAAGTCGTCCCGCGATGACTTTCATTCCGACTCCATTGTAGCGGTCGGCTGCGTCTGCGGTGAAAAGGTGACCTCACCTCCGCTCTGCGCCGAGGAACAGTAGTTCCTTCGCCACGATTATCATGCCACCGTCTTGTAGAGGCAGGCTGCTCTTTGATCACAATTGCGAATGCATGAGTCCAAGGGCAGGGGGGGGGGGGGGCTCTTGTCATCTTGCTCCGCCGACACACACAGGTCTATGTCTGCGCTAACTCCTAATGGCATCTTCCACAGCGGAACCAGAGCTCTGTTCTAAATGTTTCAGAATGTTTTGGTCCTGGTTCTCTGCTTCTGGTTTTAGGCCTGCCTTGTCCTTCTTTGACTCTCTCTCTCTCTCTCTCTCTCTCTCTCTCTCTCTCTCTCTCTCTCTCTCTCTCTCTCTCTCTCTCTCTCTCTCTCTCTCTCTCTCTCTCTCTCTCTGCTAGATCCCTCCGTCCGTCTTGCCCTCAGAAACTGCAGTTACCCGCTGGGTCCAGTGGCGACACGAAACAGGCCGGCACAACACAACGGGAGAGATATAAGAGGTAAGATTTGAGGTGCAAGCGCACAAAACTCCTGAGGATTATTACTTTATTCCCCCTGGGGATGAATAAAGTATCTCTCTCTCTCTCTCTCTCTCTCTCTCTCTCTCTCTCTCTCTCTCTCTCTCTCTCTCTCTCTCTCTCTCTCTCTCTCTCTCTCTATCTAAAACTCATCAAAACGTTCCAACGATCACCAACTGTGGTTGGGTCGAAATAAACTCTTAATTCACCGAGTTAGATGTGAAAAGAAACAGCTGTTAGACGCTTTAAAGCTACAAGACTCCATTGACCCAAACAGTTGTCTGACCTCGCTGGTCATTGTGAAAAAACACTCGACAGAAACAAGACGAAACTCATCAAAACCATCTTAGTTTGCGATATTCCAACAATCACCAACTCTGGTGAAAAGTTGTCTCAGTCCGACACGAACATCTGCACAGACCGGAGCTTCAGACCTGATGACTGATGACTCAATTCGGACTGATTTTTATTCCAACCGTATCATTGTTTTCATAGTTGTTGCAGTTGTTTCTATCAGTGAGAATGACATGGACTCACTAATGTTGTTGAGATCTGGCAACACAGCGACATCACCGCAGTGACGTCTGGAAGTCTGTCATGTTTCTGGACAAGAAGCCTCAGCAGTAAGCGATCACACATTTGTTTTAGTTTTTTTTATCATCAAGAGGATTATGGCCATAACAGCACATACATAAATAAACTTTCCTCCTTCAATATGTGAGTATAACCTACTTCACTACATTTGTATTTTCCTGAAGGTTTCATAGAGCCAAAAAAAGGTTTGAACTTATCGAAAGATGACATTTTTTTCTTTATCGTTATGGATATTAAAAACAATCGGCCGCAGGTTGACTGTGGTGTAAAAGTAGTAGAGGAGGAAAACCTCCTCCTCCATCTCTCCCGCTGTGGCCTCCTGGCCTGCCCCGGGGTGGAGAGATGATCTGGCATTGTGACGTCCACAGCCAGACTTAAAAGGGAGGAAAGAGCTGGAGGGAGGGCAGGAGGGAGGATGGGTGGGGGGTTTGGCTTTTATCATGCCTGTCTCCGTCTTTTCCTCTGCACCCCGACCCCGGCGCCCCCCCCCCCCCCCCCCCCGCTAGGGTCAAGGCCTTACATCCAGAGAGATCCACGGTCGCTCGCGGTCAATCCAGCCCGTCAAGAGCGACGCCGGAAACCAACGGCGTTCTCCACCAGGCAGCGAGGCGACTGGTCCGAGTCCAGCTTCATGTAGCAAAATAAATAAATAAATAAAAAAGCTTAAACTTTGGGATGTTTTCCGTTCCGCTTTATCTCTGTTGGGCGGATCGCTTTAGTAATTTGTTAGCGGATTAGTTGCGAAGGAGTCGCCTCGTTTCCCTCAAAACCGATTCACTGCCGCGCAGCCGAAGATCTTTCATCAGCCGACGACGGACAAACATCTTTTTAGTATCATTTTGTTATCGCGTGTTCATTGTGAACTTCAGGTGTATGAATGTCAAGTGTCCGACACTGTGATTACTGACGCTGAAACCGCGTCTGAGCACAGAGTAGCCGGTTCCGTCCAAATGACCGATTTCACCATACTTCCCAGTTCTGTTTCTTTCCAATGTCCTCCTCATCTCCCTCTCTACCCACGCCAAACAGGTCTGTCGTTCTGGAGCAATGAGGTGAAGCAGCTGATAAAGGAACAGGGGTCACTTGTTAGAACATCGCCCTCCCCTCCTCCTGCTTAATGCTCCTTGTTCCTCCGTCGTCCTTTTTTTATTTTTTTATATTCGACTGAGAGGGATCCTGTAAAAGGTGTAACTCTAACCGGCTCGGTTCTGGTGGAGCCCTTCTCCTGCTGCCTTTTTACAGGGTGACTGCGTCTCGGACTCTCTGTAAACGGGGCCCAAGCCAGCCTCCCCTCCTGCTCCCCTGGTCCTGACCTGTGGGAGGCACCCCCCCCCCCCCCTCCCCCCCTCCTCCGGATCCATCCCCAGTGCCCGGGGACTACAGCCAGGCCCAGCCCGGGCCCAAGCCAGCGCTCCCCGACAGGGGCTAACGTTTCAGGCTTTTGAGTCGAGCCCTCCTTCTGGAGGTGATTAGCCCCAAACCCATGACAGATTCTTTCCAAGATATCCGACGCGCCGTGTTTATTTTATCCGGGCTCTTTGTGTGGATGTGCTGGACATGAGTAACCCACTTGAAATGGGTATCGGCTTACATACCCAGAGAGGGAGATAGAGAGGGAGAGGGTGGAGCAGAGCCGCAAAACATTTTCTTTTAGAGGCAAAAAAAAAAAAAAGTAGAAATACACCACCCTTTATTTTTTATTTTGTAGATGGTTTGTATCATCAAGTGTCTTGGTGCTGCAGATGTTGAAGATGTTGTGTGCCTGCAAGCGTTTTCTCCTCGCTTCGCCTCTTACTTTCCACCAACGCCTTGCACTCCCCCCCCCCACCCCCCCCCAGGCTAACACACACCCTCTTCCAACCTCCTCCTTCCATCCAAACTGCGATCCAAACCCCGCCAAACATCCGTCCTCATGTCAGAGGGACAGGCGGGGTGTATATATATATATATATATATATATATATATATATATATATATATTTTTTTTCATTTCAGCCTGGAACCTCTACCTCCTGAGCACTTAACTCGATTTCACACTTCAAGTCATCTACAAAGTCCGGCTGAAACGCAATCATCGTGTTTACCGTCCGTCATCCAGAATAACTTAATGTCAGGCTGTTTACCACCGTTCATGTGCATTCAATTCAACCCCCCCCCCCCCCCCCGTGTTCGCGGGGCTTCTATTTATCTCAGCTCCCTTTTGCTCATGTGTTTTGAGATGCGCCGGGAACATGCAGAGCCAAAAGCACTGTTGGGGCGTCAGTCTCGAGTGAAAAACAAGGCTCACGAAAGTGTCTTCTTGATGCAATACGAAACAAGGTAAAGGGTAGCCGTAGCGTAGCTGTCTTTAAGTCTTATGGGACAAGTTTAAAATATATCAGAGCCACTTTTCACGCTCTTTAGGGCGGATTCAGTACAATCCAACAACCCCTCATTCAAGATTCCTTTATTCATTCTCCTTGTACAACTGAGTGCACATCACACTCGTTAGTTTCTAAGCATACTGAGAGCTTAATACTCTCTTTGGAAAGTGACTTTGTGTCTTTCACCGTACTTGCTGATTTACCGTAACTGCTGTAGACGTGTGCAATGCAGAATTAGTACCAACTTCACAGGTGTTCTCAACCCTTTTTCACGTACAAATACAGCAGTTTTGTTCAACTTTTGGGCTTGTTTATAACCTGGTTGTTTCCTGTTCCACACCTCAGCTCACTTTGACTAGAACTGGAGGCTCATCAGCTCATCATTCATGGAAACCATTTCTCACATCTTTAAGGGTCTGCACTCCTCCCTCCTCCTCCTCCTCCTCCTCCTCCTCCTCCTCCTCCTCCTCCTCCCCCCCAAGTCTCTGATAGTAAGTCAGAGCTCTCCCCTCCTCAGCAGGGACGAGATCGCCTAATGTGCTTAAGAGCCTCTCTTAACAGGCGTGACTCCTACAGCCCCCCCCCCCCCCCTCAACCCCCCTCAACCCCCGATGTCCTGGAGGAGCACTGGAGGGGGATTCAGGAGGTTGGACGGGGTCAGGAGGGGGCTTTGGTGGAGAGTTCAGAGGGGGGGAAAGTGAGAGGAGAGTCTCCGAGCTACTGGAGTGCAACATAAATGTGACTTTAAAAAAAAAAAAAAAAAAAAAAAAAAAAAAAAGTTGCTCATCTTGTTTCACCGCGTACACATGCCACAGCTACATTCCACCACTCTGCTCTTTTTGAGCTTTGGGAAGTGTGGGGGGGGGGGGAGCATCCATCACTTGACATTTTTACTGGAGCTTCTCAATTAACCCATGAAAAACATGTACAACTTTTCTTCTTCTTCTCCTTTTTTTTTTTTTTTTTTTTTTTTTTTTTACAGCTCAGTAAAAGCAAGTAAATGACTTAAATAAATGCACCATTAGTTCCAGCATCGGCCTGTCAAAAGCCATTATTGGTTCACGACCCGTCCACGGCAGCCGTACTGTCGGCGCAACGTAAATGTTTACTTTGAATTACGATCTTATTATGGGATTTCGGCTCAAGCTCGTAATCAGCAGCCTCTCAGAAGAACTCTAAGAAGAACCGCAAGCTCCGGCGATTGTCGGGAAAAAAAGCAGATCATCTCCCGTTCGCATCTTTAAACGCATTATAATATAATAACACCCCCCCCCCTCCCAGTGAAACATGTCAGATCAGAGCTGTTTATTTGTTAACACAAAGTGTTGATCGAGCCTCTAGTCATGAGCGCACTCATTCTGTACTAGCATTGTCATCAAGGGTGTTGTTTCACTGACGAAAAGGAGTTGGAGAAAGAAAAGAAAAGAGAAGAAAAATATCACATGCGACGTTGATTTGTTTCCTGTGGAGTGCAGGTCGCGAGGCCGAGCCGGGCCTTCAGCGCACAGGCAAGGTGGAGCGAGCTCAGCAGAACCGGGCTGCTCATCCTGACGGGGACTCAGAGAGGTGAGGCGCACAATGTGGGTCATGAGGTGCTTTACGTTCTTTCTTTCTAATTCACCCCTCTTGAGAGAGATATATATATATATATATATATATATATATTGTATATATATATATATATATATATATATATATATATATATATATATATATATATATATATATATATATATATATATATATGATATTCTTGGCTATTATTTCTGCTGATGAGTTTAATGAAAATCAAACATTTTATTGCTGTGAGCAACACAAATGTACTTGTTTTATTGTAGAGGTGTCAGAAATCTCAAAACGTGGGCAAATAAAGTTTAATAAAATAAAAACTATTTGCATTATATATATTTTAATTTGGATTAACTGATCCTTTAATGAGCTGCTGAAGTTTTTGGCATATTTTCTTAAAGACCCCCTCCTTGTATGTTTCACTTGTTCTTTCTTTTGGTTAATAATTAGTCTGATATGATTTTTTCCATCAAATAGCTTTAAATTAATAAAAATCTCCTACTTCTGCCGCATTAAATAATGCAAAAATCTTTAAATACGCGGATAGTTTTCATCTCAAAAGTTTAACCGCTAGACGCAAGACGTCTGCTTCTTCATGCACATCCACGCCGTGAAGCAACAACAGACCCTTTTAATGCTGACCTCATCAAAAACATCGCAAAATATGTTGGTGACGGAGGTGGCGTTATTCCCCATCCAGCCATCCACCCAGGAGAATAAGCGAGCTGTAAACGTTTAAAAAGCATCAAACTGCTACAGGTGTTTAACGTGTTTAACTGGTGACTTTGGGCCTAATGCGTCCGTGGCGGAGGGTCACCAGTTAACACAACAACTTGTTAAACCGAAACACCGGCGGCGTCCGTGGCTGCAAGCTATTAAAGGTGGTGACGGTAAAGTCAGACCTCTGAGTCCACGTCACGGTGTGTTCTACGTTCTACGTTCTGTGTGACCACAGACAGCGTGGTTGGAAGCTTCTAGTGACTTCTAGCTCGTAATGTCTACATTAATTGTTATCATCATTATTATTATGATTATTATTATTAATGCCTATGCTTATTGTCCTCACCTTAATTAGCTGGTATGTGTTAAAACTGAATTATTTGAGTGGATCTGAACGTGTTTGTTGTCTTCTCCTCAGCGGGCGTTTCTTACCGGAGATCAGCTCAGATGTCCTGAACGGAGGCAGAGTGCAGCTCGTGGTGAGTTCACCCCCTCCCCCCCCCTTCTCTCTCTTGTTTTCCCCTGCAGTTAATTTTGGAGGGAGGGCGGGGGGAGGGGGCGGTTGCATGTATGTGACATTATGCAGTATTTACATTCAGCAGTCACTCATGTCCTGCATGCGCTGTAGGTTCCCTCTCCTGGAGCCTGTCTCATCAGCTTCCTTCTAAATGAGGAGGCGGGGGGGGGGGGGGGTAGTCTGAGGTTTAGCTCCACAACGACACTTTCAATTGGATCAACTAGCTGCAATTTCTTCATTTTGCTCGCAGAACTCCCAGTGTCACTTTGGAGCAGTTTTCCCGGGACCCGTGAACGATACTGATGCTCGCGAGGTCTTTGAAGTCGGGCAAACTGCAGGTCTCCCTGCGCCGCTATAGAGCAGCTTGAGTTATGATCACTGGCAAGAGGAGCCCCCCCCCCCACCCCTCCTCCCCCCTCCTGTTTCTCAGATATGTTCAGACTGCATAGCTGCCAGTTGTTGGATGTTTTCAATCTTTTTGTTTTTCAAAAACACTGGACTGCTTGCGTGACACGCGTCACATTGGGAGCTCATTCACGTGTGTTTCAGTGTGTTTCAGTGTGTTTCTGTGTGTTTCAGTGTGTTTCTGCGCTGCAGGCCGACCCGGGACACACGGCGGGTCCACGTTGCGCCGGTGGATCGCGGGCCAACGACCGCTCAGCTGCCCGGCCCTGCAAAGAGCACAATTATCCTCGCACGAACTTCATGGGTCCCGCAAGTGAGTCTTGTGAACTCCACAGTTGTTTTTCTACACAGAATGTACCCTGTTACTGAACAGAACCCCCCCCCCCCCCCCCCCCAAAAAAAAAAAAAACATTCAGGAAATGTTCTGAAGACTCCATTATCCTCTTAACGTGGATGGCTCTGTTTTCAACCTTCTCTCACAACAACTGGCAGTCCAGATAAATGATCACAGAGACTTCATTTATCAGTATTCCCTCAAAACATTGGAAATTGAAAATAGTACATATACACTAATATACACACTATATACATATATGATTTATATGTAACAGTCTTGTTACATAATATATCCTGTACATATTGTACAAACTCATTAAAGAGCTGAACTGACGTTTGAGCCCAAGCCAAACCTCGTCAGCAGTTTCATGCTTAACCCTAAGAAATCATAGATCACATGATGACATGACATGAATCATATATTGTGACATGAGCTGCAAAGACGAATCAATAAGACGTCAACAATTAAACTAATCGCTAAGTATTTAATGAAAAAAACATAATTTTTAACCATCATCTGACGTTTTATAGAGCAAACAACCAATCAGCAGATTAATCGATAGTGAAAATAATCGTTAGTCGTATCCCGAGTTGTGATTGGATGCCTATTTTTGTGTGTGTGTGTGTGTGTGTGTGTGTGTGTGTGTGTGTGTGTATATACCTTTACATCCAGCATATGTGTGTACAGATGTTTCCATGTTTGCACACTTGCACCCATGGGTCTCGGGTCACACGGACCCAAGGCCGAGCCGAGCCGGGGATAAAGGCTGCTGCTTATTCAGCCTAGACTGAGTCCACCGGGCGGCTGCTCCGTGAGGGTGGAGGGGTGGAGGGGTGGAGGGGGGGGGGGGGGAGCCACAAGGTCGAGCCGGGGACAGAGTGCCGTGAATTTCTCCTCTGACAGGAAACGGGCAGGAGAAGAAAATGAAAAAAGAAAAAAAAGCTCCTTTCAGTGAAGGATGACTGGCCCTTCTGTCGGGAGACGTGGGGCTCAGGAGCTCGAGTGACAAAGATGCTACTGACCGGCTGACGGCAGATGACCACATTAAAGGAGTGAAGGAGAGCCCTGTCCCCCGTTAACGAAGCCAAATTGGATTCCGGTGATGATTTCGGAATGATTTTCACGAGGTGCAGCAGCAGCAGCAGCAGCAGCAGCAGCAGCAGAGAGCGCCGTCATGCTAAGCAGGCAGACTGTTGTCCTCCGGAGGACGAAGGCCGGGGGGGACAAAGAAAGCCTCTTTGTCCGCGCCGACGAAAACACCACTTATCAGAGTTGGTCGGGGCAAATTGAAATATGAATGTATGTTTAAGGCAAGAGCTTTTTTCCTCAAAAAGCCAATTAGGTATTTCATAAACTTGGAGAGCGCATCTAATGGTCTCTGTGCTCCATCATCAGAAGCCCGTCGTATCAGAGGAAGTGGGTTCCTTTTTCAAGTCAGCCAACATGAGCCTGTAAAAGAGCGAAACTAAGCGCTTCTGAAGTGGCACGCACACATCAAAGTGAAGGTTTGAAGCGGGGAAGGTTCACTTCGTTTGCCATCGCAGTAAAGACGACATAAATACTCGTAATAATAACCCGTTGTAACGCGATACCCGCCGCTCGCTGGGTCGGTGCCATGAAACGCGTTTTTTTCCAGGCCCCAGAAAATATTTTCATTACGTTGAGCAGAGGAAACCGCTTAAGTTGCATATCTGTCCCCCCCCCCCCCTCAATTTTGTGCCGCCGTTCAACTCTAATAGAAGTGAAATGGTTGAAAACTATTTCTTTTGGTCACAGCGGTCGGGGGTCAAATGTGTGGCCATTTTTTTTATTGATTTTTTGTCATCGCCGTAGCATGACTGCACAAATCGCGTTGAAATTGGCAACACGTGCATCGAAGGTTTTCGCTCTCTGTTTT
This sequence comes from Cebidichthys violaceus, assembly GCF_023349555.1. Lineage (NCBI taxonomy): Eukaryota > Metazoa > Chordata > Actinopteri > Perciformes > Stichaeidae > Cebidichthys > Cebidichthys violaceus. The sequence continues at coordinate 3,214,371 of NW_027176483.1, forward strand.
GGATTTGGAACAGATAATCGGACAAAAGTCTTTTAATAAACTAAATTTAGACATATTTGAAAACAAACAGAAACCTGGAGGAGCGGAAAAGGCACGACGAAGACGAACAAAATAAGAGAACTAGAGCGGCGGGATGACTCCTGAGTGGATGGACACTCTATACGGTGCGCCAGCTGTGCAGATATTCGGAGCCGGGTCAGTACCTGCGATGCGTCCCAGGCCCCCCCCCCCGGAGACCGCCGTCCTGGGCCCCGACACGTGGAACGCATCATGCCCGGTAGAAGCGCTGCCTTTGTACTGTGTGTTTGAAAAGCTTTGCACTGATCCCCCAGGTGGAATGGAAAGGGGCCTCTGGTCCGACACGCGGCGCTGCCGGGAGCCGGAGCACGCAAACACGAAAAAACTCACCTGCTCGGACTTAAGTCTCTGCGGCGAGATTAAATACCGTGTCGTCTCTCGAGTCTCCTGAGACGAGAGGACAAAAAGCGGCAAATTCTCCGCGTTGTTGTGTTTGAGCAACAATCTCCGTGTTACCTGTTTGATTGAAATCAATAGAATTGCTTCCGGATTTAGTTGCCCAACATGAAATATGTTGCATATGTTGCATAAAATCAGACGTTCATGACTTTCCATGATGGACAAGCACAACACCGCCGACATTTCGACCCCCCCCAAGGGTGAAATCCTCAGGTGTACAAGAACTCTGATGCATTCCGTTAACGACAGCTGTTTATTCTGGAAGGCTCCTTTTTATGATATTGACTATAAACCCCAAGTATGAAGGACCCTAAAAATGGCTGAGCAGACATAAAGAGCCGACCTGGTCAATCGTGAGCGGATAGCATCAAATACGTAATTTGTTAAAAAATTGCACAAATTGTACCAATTACCGTTTTGACGTCCGTGACGGATTGAGTTCTCATGTGAGATATTGACACATTTTCCCTCCGTGTCTCCAGGAAACGGGGTTCCCTCTCCTCGACGGGTCGCCTCTGCTCCGTCTAAAAGGGAACGCATCTCCTACCGGGACAACCCAGTCCAGTGGAGCGACGGCTGGGGGGGGGGGGGGGGGCAAGAAGAGGGACAAAGTGATCAAGTAAAAACACAAACTCTTCCACAACCACGAACGCCTCCTCTGCTGTCCTCGCCCGGCAACAGAGCAACTTCAGAAACATGTGATATTTAAAAAATATGATTTTTCCCTCCATGAAGAAGACTTTCTTTTTTTGTATTCATAATGCTAACCCCCACCCCCCCCCCCCCCCCGCAGCTGCTCTTTCCACACTGAAAACTCGAGCTCTCCGTCCTGAAAATTAATTAAGAGCAATAGGACCTTGACCAGCCCAAATATCTTCAGGCACTTCCATTGTGTTGATTCGGCTCAAGTAACGCCGCCTGGACGTGATCGCGGGCCAAACCCGGCAACAAAACACGCGGAACTAACCGCCGCGCTTCTTCTGCAAGTGGCGGCAGGAAATGAGAACCAGCAGGGGTTCAGCGCCAACTTTTCCAACGGTGTTTGCCAGGCTGGCGACCGAAAGCGTCGACTTTTGGTCGCCGAAACTGAAAATAATGGTCGCCAATTTCAGTCGCTTTTATCTGTTGAGATACTATGCGGTGAGATTAATAATGGAAATGTGTGCGTTGTACACGCTTTTCCATCCAGCTCCATGATGGCGGGTACTGTTCAAGTTCATCTGGCTCTTCTTCAGTTCAAAGACGGTTGTCTGGTTCCGGTTCTGAATATCACTAATGCAACAAATATTTTAAAAGCATTTTTTTTTTTTTTTTGGCATGGGTTTGGCTGTTTTAAAAAGTGGTTTCCACTGCGACCAAAAGCCCAAGAATGGGTTGCCAATTTCTCAAAATGTCTGCCCATGCAACCTGGCAACCTTCAGTGCCGAGCCCCGCCCAGGACCCTCCTCTAATACCTGTGGATTCATGCGTCTTCGGATGCTGAACTGTTCTTTCTCTGCTGGTTTTGCGGGCCGTGGGAAGAGACTCGCTCTTTCCACGTCCTCTGCTCTCTTAAGGGTAAAAGTTTAATAAAGCCCAGAGACTTAAGTGCAATTTCCCCCATTGCTGCGGCTAAATGCAGCTCCTGCACGCCAACCGCGGGCTCGCAAAACGACTGCTGTTACAGGGGCCAGAGCGCAAACATTGGCGTTAGAATTAGAACGATTGTTTTCCTCATTCTCAGTCGCGGATCGCAAC
>NW_027176483.1:3216684-3341400 GCF_023349555.1 Cebidichthys violaceus
AGACTTGTTCAGTGGCATCACATCGTTTTCACCAGATGTTCACCTCTGCAGACAGAGTGAGACAGAGTGGAGTGAGACAGAGTGGAGTGAGACAGAGTGAGTCAGAGTGAGACAGAGTGGAGTGAGACAGGGTGAGACAGAGTGGAGTGAGACAGGGTGCGACAGAGTGGAGTGAGACAGGGTGCGACAGAGTGGAGTGAGACAGAGTGAGTCAGAGTGGAGTGAGACAGTGGAGTGAGACAGAGTGGAGTGAGACAGAGTGGAGTGAGACAGGGAGAGACAGAGTGAGACAGAGTGGAGTGAGACAGGGAGAGACAGAGTGAGACAGAGTGAGACAGGGTGACGTCTGTGTCTCTTAAATGTACCAGAAGCGCTGAGGACAGCCTCGAGCTAAAATGTCTCTTTTGTCTTTCGCTGTGCTCAGTTAAAAGTCTTCACTCTTTATCTGTGAGAGCTGAAGACGTCATTCGCCAGTTTTGTGATTTTCGGGTCGGCACACCGTCGTACTCTAATAATTAAGACGAGCCGGGCGTTTTTGTTTCCTGAGTTTCCTGTTGACGGTGTTTGCGGGGCGATGAGCCTCTGTGCTTACTTCAGGCACACTCGCACCGAGCCGAGGATGTCGTTAAAATGTATTAATTTATGGCATATAAAAGTTAAACAGTTTAAAAAGACTTCACTCTCTGCTCTGCTCTGACATTATTCCACTTTATCTTCACATAGAAAACAATTGTTTGCTGCTCTATTAATGCTCTGAATCCCATCTGTTGCTCCTTTTTAATGATAATGAATTCAGCTTTTTTTATTTGTTTTTAGTTGTGTAATCAAAAAGTTATATTCCGTCTGAGATGGTTACATAGTGTCACTTTTTAATAAGTAATGGATAAACACTGTGTATTAGTATTAAACATGCAGACATGCAGCTCAACAGTAACCGTAAAAAGCCTCGTCCCCTTTTTAAGACGCGTCCGAAGGACGAGTATTGATCGCCCCCCCCACCCCCCCCCCCCCCCCCCCCCCCCCCCCCCCCCCCCCCTCTTTAGTACAACACACGAGGCGGATCAATAGCACTTCAATGGAGAGCAATCCGATGGCTGCAGTGCAGAAATAGATAAGGGGATCAAATTGCTTTGGGTCGGCGGAAAAAAATTCCATTGTGGGAGGAAAAAAATGGCAGCGACAGTCCTCCCCTCTCCAGTCGCCTGAGAAGCTGATCGGTCCACTGATACTATCTGTGAGAAGAGAGTATCGATCATGCTGAGGTGACCGATGTAAGCGTTGGTGCTGGAATGATACAGTGCTCCTGGAAATAGCAGAGACTTGTACGCTCAGCAAACCTTTTTATGAATGAATGAACATCCTCAGTACTGTGGGAACTATACGGCAAAAAGACTGTAAGTCCTGTGAAGATGAATTTTGAGACGTCAAGCATTTAATTCATCTTTCGAAAGAACGTTCAAGTGTTCAAAATGTAGCGTCAAGAAAATCACCGTTTGCTTTTAGGAGAATCTCAATAATAGAGATATTTAGTCTGTGGACAGTTGTTCTTATAAATGACCTTAAGCCCCGTTTGAAACATCCTGGTTCGTTGGGAGTTCTCCTCCACAACGTCGGAGCAGCATCAAGAGACACGCATCTGATAACTCCTTCACAGCGTGTCCTTGATTTCTCTCGATGCACAAAACTACCTCCCTCCCATTGAACGCACCCTTTTCTTCAAGGCGTTGCTTAATTGAAGTCCAGGGCCGGCAGAGAAACAGTGTTTGAGCTTTTCAATCTTAAATTAAATTAAAATTCTGCCAGCTGAGAAAGTCGAAAGCTTGTTTCGTCTTGTTTTTGTCGTCTCCCCGTGTTCATGCTATACCGTCCTCCTCCTGTAAACCAACAACAGCAATGTGATCTCAGCTTGTCAAAGGAGTCCGAACAAAAAGCATTTCTCAGGGTTCATTATCATTCAAAATGACAATCTGTTCAAACCGAGCTCGAATAGTTCAATTATATCTTCAGATTTCACAGGACACTGGTTTTTAATAAATACTTCCAGGGGCCCCCCTCTGGACCTGTGTAGAATATGAAATATGTTTTCTTTTCACTTTGTTGCACAAGTTCACATCACAAACAGTATTAAGACACTGAAAGTCGTCTGTGGGATTTGTTGGTTTTGATCAAAAGACACCAAAGATTCGATTACTGCTGGGTCCAAAATACGACCGTTGTTTGTCCACATCACCGACTCTAACTAGCTAACTGTTCTTTGTTATCTGTATTTGTTTAAATGTGGATTTGAATCCAGATGACAATAGTGAGCCATTGTAACGCCTGAAAAAAAACCCAACTTCTTTAACATATTCATAGATTGTCTTTATCGATCTAAAAGTCTCCCTCGGAGTTTCCATGCTGATCATTTTACATCTCATTGGAACGTTCAGCAGCAGAGTGATGATGCTGCGGTTCAGTTTAACAGCCTTACAGTTAGCAATACCGTCACCCTCTTACCTTTTTAAAAAGGCTGATCGAGCGCAAAGCGGCGAGTCAGTATGAGACGGGATATTTGGTGATATGAGTCTTTATTTAACGAATAATACGCTTCAAGCCGCTGACTGAAGGTCCGTCTCCTGGCGCTGTGAAATGACAATAGAGTGTCGTTTTCTTTGCTCTTAATGTAGATTGTTTAGGACTCAGCGGTGGAGGTGAACACACACACACACACACACACACACACACACACACACACACACACACACACACACACACACACACACACACACAGGCTGCCTACACAAAAACTGAGGAGCGGGGGAGACAGGCCATGCTATTAGTGTCAGCGATTTACTCCGATTTTACCCTCCCACAGTAAACTCACGTAGGTGTGTGTGTGTGTGTGTGTGTGTGTGTGTGTGTGTGTGTGTACCGAATTGACTGGAGACTTGCCTGTGTGCTTGCTGTGTTTTGTGGAGTTTGTGGAGAAACGCTGCTTCCGTGTTTCATCAAAGAACCGGGACCGGAGGCAGTGGGGGTTCATGGGACATGAGGACATGAGGTCCTATAATACCTTTTAATTTGCACCAGAGGGGAAATGACATCATCGCGTAAGCTTCTACAGAAGCATCCGTACTCTAACTACCGTATTTAGTGTTTTCATTTTGAGCGTTGTGCTCTTGAGCTTTCAAGTGATGATTGGTGTGTCTTCTCATTATTTATTCATGTGCTCTATTTTCCCCCCCGAAGCTTTATCTCATAGAGAAACTGAACGATGAGTATAGTAGAAGATCTGTCCTACACTCCACAACTATTTAGAGCCTTCAACAAACAAAGGGGGGGGGGTCTTTTGGAGGTTTGTGATGCCATTGAATTGTAGTGCGTTACACTGGGAGGTGTTTCCTTTGTCGTGGAAAGGAGCCAGTCGAGGTGGTTTTCGGGCATCTGGTGAGGATGCCACCTGGGCCGCCTCCCTAGGGAGGTGTTCCAGACACGACCAGCTGGGAGGAGACCCCCCGAGGGAGGCCCAGGGACCAGGTGGAGGGACTATATCTCCAAACTGGCACCGGGGAAAGGGAAGTTTGGAGGTCCACCTGCTGGAGCTGTTGCCACCGGCGACCCGATCCCGGAGAAGCGGTTTAAGATGAGAGATGAGGTGTGTTTCTATTATTTTGTCCACATCATTAGCGATGCTGATATTAACGGAGGCGCATCTGTTTTGACAGTCCACTGACAGACGACTAATATGCTTCACAAACACCCTTTAGAAGACGGCGTTGGTGAGGAGTGCAGACTTAGACTAACGCCAACAATACACAGCGTGTAGTTGATGCACATGCAGCTAGCAGCCCGTCAGCGCAGGTATTTCTCTAAGATGTTTGTGAGAGCTATTGAACAAAGCTCTGAGAATGCTAATCAGGACTGTAGCAGGAGTCGGGTTGATGGGAAACGGGCTTCAACGTCCCGAAGGTCCAGGAGATCCTTTGAAGTGAGATGTGAGACATCACGTCTCCCTCTCCTCTCTTTGTCTCTCTCTCTCGTCTCTCTCGCCTCACATTCAGGGAGATGTAGGCGGAGAGAAAGGGAAAAATAAAAGAATCGGTGGGAATAAACTCAATATAATCATTACGTGTGGATCCTCCCTCCTACACACACACACACACACACACACACACACACACACACACACACACAGGTTGAACTCCGTAAGATGGCTTAAGCGCTCATGAAAGCCTGTAGACATACAGACCCTAATAAGAAGCTTCCGGGACAATCTGCAGTGTAGATGATTTATAATTCAGTCTGCTTATTAGACTTTACTTCTCTGCAACTTTTCTGCGTGAATCGTTGACCTCTTGAAACAAAAAAAAAAAAAAACTGCACATGCACACAATTAACGAACGAATAGAGGGGATTTACTCCTCGGCAGAATTAATTCCAGGTTGCCGCTCCAACTTCGATAATTAGAAAAGTCGGTTATGTATTTTAAGCGTAGATTTTACATTCCGTGAGGAAAGTATTTTACCGTAATTGTTTTTTCTGCATGAGTTCCCCCTAAGCCTGACTGGAACCACGAGGGAGTGTTACCTCCACGTAGACGTGGTAGAGGGGGGGAGATGGCCCGGGGTGCGGCCGCAGAGTCATTAAACATTCATATTCGACGGTGGAAGCCGATTTGCTCCAGAGATTGGGGAAACGTGCCTTTTCAAGGCCGTTGCCCTGGCGACCTCTCCATCCGCGCACACGTGGGCGGACGCTCGGGAAAAAAAGGTCCTGAAGGTGTCGGGGATGAAAGGTTAGAGAGGCCGTGTGAACTTCATTGATGCATCATGTGAAAGAAGGCCGAGGCCAGTGGGGGGGGGGGGGGGGGGGAGGAGGCTTTGTTTTCACAATTTCACATTTTATCTGGTACACCGGGAAGCTGCTGAGGAGTCCATCTTGGAACCCATCGGTCTGATGACAACTTAGCCTCTGGGGTCAAGGGTCAATGCCTCTGGTCTGTAACCAGCAGTCATCCGGAGATAACAAATATCCAGACTTGAAGTCCGATTAGCAACGTGAGATGTGGAGAATGGAGTTTGGGTTGAGAGACGACGTCTAAGACCGGATCGTTTCACAAGCAGCCTGTTTACAAGCTCATTTTAAGGGAACAAAATGAAAGCTAAAGCTAGCCGATGATGCTCCTGATTGTTTACCTGGATGTAGTCAGGGCCCGCTCCAACGTGATTGGTCAACACTACTCGGACCACGAAAACCAGAACACCTCCGCTTACAAAGTCTCGTCCAGTTTCCTACAGAATACTACTACTATATGCTGGTATCTGTTTATGGAGAGTCCTGAAGAGAACTTCTAACCTGACCCGCCAGATGGTTTGTTACACAGAACTATCTAAAACTGTCCATCAGTCAAACTCTTACCGAAGCCAGTGGGGAGAAGAGAGAACACATCTGCTCCACTGAGCCTTCAGTGCTGCTCTTCTTTATTACTCTCCAGTTCTGATACAGCTGATGCTATCGCAGCAATCTACGCTAACCTCTTCAGGAGCCGACCGTTGTTGTTCAGAACGATCCGTCGCCTCTTTGTGTTTCGTCACACACACGCGTACCTAAACCACGCCCATATCCGCCAGTAGCTTTTCACTGGACGCTGATCGCTCCGGTCACTGGCTTGTGTAGCGTGAAGCCCGGCAGGATGGATTTTGGACGTGTGATGTGTGTGACGCCGGGATTCTCCGCGTGGTCTCGTGACGTCGCGACGGTCCAGCTGCCGTGCGAGGCGGCAGAAGATCCCCCATTTTCATCATATGTTGAGAAGTGAACAAGCCTTAGTCGTACAGGATCAAGACCTAAGAGCCAACAGCCATGCAAATGGTTGCGCGTGCCGACAAGCTCACAACGACAACACTAGCATGCTGAATAACAAGTTTACCGTTGAGCTCGTCAGCTTTGCTGAGATGTACTCGTACCCTCATGCAGCATAGCAGCGAGCGTAGCTCTCCTGTAAGTCCTCTGCTCATAGCGATGTGGTGTGAGGAGCAAGAACTGGCATCCAACATTTCCTTGCAATTATATCACAGGTGCCCAGCAGAATGAGAGAGGAGGGATTATGCTCACGAGCCACTGGCATAGCTGAACATGTTTTGTGTTCATTTTTTTTTTTTTTTTTTTTTTTTACCTTCTGCAAACAATAAAAAAAAAACCCTAAAGCGTGACTTACTGTTGTGTACGTGGATCTTTGCCACAGTCTACAGTGTATTGGTTCAGGGTCCATATCAAATATTCATGCAGCTGCAGCTACTAAATACACGGCTTTAGGTCCAAAAGAGCGTAAATCTTTCTATTAGCTTTACAATGGTGAGCACTTTTGGGGGGCTTTTTGGGCTGCTGTGTGTTTTTTTTATTTTTTTATTTCAACCTTTTGAAATAGCCACAGCTAACCTGCAGGCGTGACTTTTGGAATCCGGTGCTGTTATGCTAACAGCGTAGCGTCGGCTGTGTTTCATGACAGGAAAACAATCATCAGAACTTGTAACTATACCTGTGTGTTTTGTGTTTAAATTGCCTCAAGGAAGATGCAGATCGACACAGCAGCGCTGCACTGAAGATGATGATGTTGGAGAAGTGCCCCCAAAATCAAAATGCGCGAACATAACTATATTTTTTTATATATATAAGATATAAGATCAACTTAAAAGTCCTTTTTTTTTTTAAATGTCAGGTTTCCTTCTTTGGATAACGCGTCCTCATCTGTAATCGTTGAACCTGTGCTGAAGTATTAGCATTGAGTTTCTAGTCATTACTTTAATACCGAATGTAAAAGTTCACCCAACGGTCAATCTCCCCCCCCCCCCCCCCCCAAAAAAACCTTTAAAAACCTTTTAAAGTATGAAGTCTGGATTGAAAACTTTGTTTTAAACAGTGTTTAACAGTGTATATCAGGAGGCAGGAGCTCATTGTTCCCTCTCTTTCCTGCTTTAATATATGCTGATCTGGAAGTGAAGGAAGCCTTTCTACATCTCCTCTGAGCTCTCATTGCCGCCATTTATTACACTTTTTTTTTTCTTCCTCACTTCATCATTCTAGGCTTAAATGAATATTTTACATCTCAATCCGAGCGATAGATGGCTTTAGGTGCTTTAAATACAATCCCTCGAATGTCTTCTCCTCAGTTCTCAGGTCATTCCCGTTCCTGACACTTTTCCTCACGCCACTGTTTTGCTACTTTGGAACACTTCTAAAGTTGTACCTCTATTTGTATGTGAGAGAGGACGTCTGATAATAAGGAAGTATCCACATAGATATAGCAGCTGTAATCTGTAGAAGTCATGTCATTTTAGCTGCATGCGCTCATTTATTCCTGACATTTAGCCAACAAATCATTTAGGTCTCATCTCATGTCCTTGATTTCTCTCGATGCACAAAACTACCTCCCTCCCATTGAACGCACCCTTTTCTTCAAGGCGTTGCTTAATTGAAGTCCAGGGCGGCAGAGAAACAATGTTTGAGCTTTTCAATCTTAAATTAAATTAAAATTCTGCCAGCTGAGAAAGTCGAAAGCTTGTTTCGTCTTGTTTTTGTTTTAACCATTAATCATCAATCAGTGTTTTTCAGATTCATGTTTTCGCTGACTCTGTCCAACCAGCGTTTATTATGTCTTTGTACAGACCGTAGAACAGCCGTGAGGGAAGTATGTGAGATGAGTTAAACGTGATCCCACAGTGTGTGACAAGTAAAACAAGTGGGTAAGTTATTGCCTCCAATTAGGTCTAGTCTAGTGTATCTTTGTCCTCTCGTGTCCTTGGATTGACGTCCGCATGGATACAGCTTACTCTGATGCATCTTAAAAAAAAGTACAATCCCAGAGGATCAATCAGTAGTAGGCGCCCGTCAGCGTGACTCTGAGGGTATTCTGCAGTATTTGTATATCCGCTGAATGTGCTGAGCCATCCTTATGGAACATGATCCTCTGATGACCTGTAATCCAGATCATAGCTATTAGAGCTTTTCTTTTATGCGCTAGAACACAAGTAATAATAACAAAATCAAAGATGATGACTCGCACTGTGTGACTCGACAAAACCCGGAAAAATATCTCATTATTGGAATGGCTGTTAAAGAAGAGAAGACGGACTGTTTGATTAGTATTTACTGGTATTTCTTCAGCTCTCTATAATTAACGTTTTGTAGATAATTTTCCAATTCCAAATTCAGAGTATTAATATGGCAGCGAACAACTATTTGCGGTGTAAAGATATGGCGGAGTAATGGCGTCCTGAGCACAGAATGAAGTCACCCTCCGACTGTGTGTGTGTGTGTGTGCTGTAGCTTCATGTGAGTCCCAGCGTGTGTGTGTGTGTGTGTGTGTGTGTGTGTGTGTGTGTGTGTGTGTGCCTCTCTGGTTGGCTAATGGCCACCGCTCTGCACCGTCATCGAGGCAGCGTAGCATCCGCCCCTCGGTCTTCTCCTCCAGGTAAACGGTGTGAGCTCCGTCAGCGCTGGTGCTGCTGTTTGCGCCGTTAGCTGCTAGCCAGCGGCTAGCGGTTTAGCCAGCGGTTTAGCAGCGCGTGGAGCCATTTCCTACCATCACAGACATGCTTTGAATTTCCAATTAGCAAGATCGGAACTTTTTACATCTTGTTTTGTAATCAACATATGAATTTTTGGCAGGGCTGTACCTGACTTTTTAAAAAATTAAAATCCGATTTGCCTGTTCAACACTTGGAAATTAGACTTTTAGCTCATTTTTTTTCATGTAGGCCATCTGTAGAAACAGCAAATATGAAAACAAAGTCTGTAAAAAAGTGTGATGGTGGTGAGGAAGAGTAAATTAATTATTTTATTCACTCTAAAATAAAAAAAAAAACATTGTTCGTGGAATAAGAAAGTGTTAGTTTTGACGCCCTGTTCTCTTATTAAATCTTCTCTTCTCTATGACATGAACTGTCACTCATGGATTCTGTGTCACACACGTGCAAACAAACATGTTAGTCACGTCGCACACATTTCTATGGAAGGGCAGAACCGTCTCTCGGGTTCACGGTGCCGTTGTTGCTTCCTATTCCCGTCACCAATCACCTCCTGCCTGAAATATTTCTTCCCCCGTCAAGCCCCCTGTGTCTGTCTCCCAATGTCGCATGGCGAGAAGGAGACATTTTCATCACCGTTAAGCCCGGCTAGATTGCCTTGGAAGGAATCGATTGAGCGCGGCGGAGGCAGCAGAAGTTATGGCTGTGGAGCTGGGAGCTCTCCCCCCCTCCCCCCCCGCACTTTTAGGATTACGTGCGATTGCTGTTTTTATTCAGTCCCAAATGGCTTGGTAAACAAAATGTTTACTGTGTGGAATCCAGGGCGAGCGCGTGGTTCATGACGCGAAGGTCCCCGTTATTCAGCTCACGATCAATATGCAGCTCACACGTTTTGTCCTTTTGGAGTAAAAACACAGTGCATGTGAACATTCCAGGGTTATTGCTCACCTCAATGTGCTCTTAGGCAAACCGTTGTTTACACAATAAACGTATTAACCTCAATACCGCCCCCTCTCGTTTCTCTGGAAGTAGCTTCATGTTTAGGCCGTGTAACAAATCCTTCTTTATCTGCTCATTCTAAAGATTATTTCAATCAACGTATTGAAGGGCAATTTCTGTTTTTCTGACTTACTTTTGTGTAAATTAAATTTGGCAGTTAATTAACCGCTATAAATTCTGGGGGGGTTTTTTTACATTCCAGATGGACAAAATGTAGTCAGAGGAAATAAAATAAAATAATTATTTTTTTTAAATTAGGAAACTGTGGCAAAATGTGTTAATGCGAAGAAGGAAAGAAAAATCAAATAATGATCAATGTTTCATCACTTTAATCCGTGCTTTTATGATACTTTTTGTAGCACGTTCTTAAGCTCTTCTCGACGAGCGCTTCCTCACTGAGCTTCCTCATCCTCATCCTCATCCTCATCATAGTCCCTGCTGTGTATCATTGGCTGTTCACAACACTCAAGGTAACCCCCATTCTAATTCTGCTGTGCCACAGTGTCCTGACCCGACACAGCAGTTCTGTTCTCTCACCTTGTCGCAGCAGGAGAGGAAGGAAGTGTGTGTGTGTTATATGTGTGTGTGTTATATGTGTGTGTGTGTGTGTGTGTGTGTGTGTGTGTGTGTGTGTTATATGTGTGTGTGTGTGTGTGTGTGTGTGTGTGTGTGTGTGTTATATGTGTGTGTGTGTGTGTGTGTGTGTTATATGTGTGTGTGTGTGTGTGTGTGTGTGTGTGTGTGTGTGTGTTATATGTGTGTGTGTGTGTGTGTGTTATATGTGTGTGTGTGTGTGTGTGTGTGTGTGTGTGTTATATGTGTGTGTGTGTGTGTGTGTGTGTGTTATATGTGTGTGTGTTATATGTGTGTGTGTGTGTGTGTGTGTGTGTGTGTGTGTGTGTGTGTGTGTGTGTGCTGTTGGTAAAGGTTGGGGAAGGGGGTCATCGCTAGGCAACACGTTCACTCAAGCCAAGGTCACACAGGCTCACTCCTGGGACACTTTAACCTTTCTAAACAGGCCTGCTGACAACACACACACACACACACACACACACACACACACACACGTACTAGTCCTCCTTCTCGTACAGTAATGCTGATGCGAGTACTGTACGTTCACGCTGTTGTGGACACACGTCTGAGGAGCCGTCCTGTCCCGTTCATCTGGCCCTGAGCTGAACCGACGTGGAGAGGCACTTTGCGCTTAGTCGACTCCTTTCTTTCCGCCTCTCTGCACATCCTCCTGTTTTGTGCTTTCCAGTAAAACACTCCCCAGTGCCCGGAGGCAGCGGGCGGGGGTGAGGAGTTTAAATTCACGAGCGCCACCGGCTCCCAGCGGTGAGTGGAAAGTGAACGTTGAAATGTTTTGTTTTTCTAGAATTTGCGTTCTCGTTCAAGCTGTAGCTTTCATTCAAAAGTCATTCCCACGCTTAAAAGTGAAGCTGAATGCTGAGCTTGCATGAGTTCCTCACTTCAGATAAGGTTGGTTCGATTCCGGCTGACTGCGAACAGAAGGGAATGTGAAGTAGGAGGGGCTGTTTCTACGGTTCCAGATGTTTGGTGACTGACAGCTGCAGCGTTTCCAGGGCTTGGATTGGCATGAATTTGTCATCGTTGAATCATCAGTACCGATAAAGTTGCGTTAAAAGTCAAAAAGACAAGCCCAGGTACATAAGAAGACAGACATTTACGACTCCAATAACCGAGCTCAAAACCGATCTACCTACGATACCCGAGGAAACGTTCAGTTGCTCAAATCGTCTCACTTTTACAATTCTGTGTCAACTTTGGGTGAATTCCAGCAGCTCAGATTTGTGCCTCCTAACGTCGCCTCTATGTTCTATGCCAGCTGAGGCTCATGGGTATTGTAGTATTCAGAGACACCGGCCATTTAAACCTGACCGAGTAAACAAACAAACATGATTTTTTTTTTCTCCTGTGTTTCTGTGGAACACTGAGGATATCGTAAAAAAAAGATCCAAACAGCTCCTCGGAATTTGCAACTCTATGAGGAAGTGAATCCACACAGCTCTGGTTAAAGACCAAATACACCGACCGCTAATAAAATAATGCAAGAGCCTCTAATTGTTTTCATTATTGTTGATATGGTAGTCCTCTTTAAACCAAGGTGGGTTCAGTTAAAGTTATTCAAACAGCACAATATGTAGCCCCTGAAGCTCCCTTTGCTGTGACCTTTACCCAGTTTAGGTGACCAGAGTCCCTTCATTTAGATCTAGGTGCTGAATGGACCTGAGTGAGTCCACAGCTGTGCGAACGCTAATGCTAATCCCACTGTGCTTAGAGCGCGGCGTCATCATGGACTCCTCCTCTGTAATCTCTCCGACTCTCCTCACGCGTATCTGTGGAGGCGTCTCAAATATGATCTCCCTCCTGAAGGACGGCTAATCTGAGACCGTGAGGGACGACGTCTGAAGGAACGCGTTCAGGTGAAACACATCTGATAGGTGAATGTATGAACTCCTTATATGACGAGTCAGCGCTCACTACGTCTGACAGGAGGGAAGAAACAGCAACTGCATTCTTAATGTGGAACAAATCAGAACAGGGACAACATTTATAAACTCATTTCACTAAACATTCATCATTAATGCAAATGGCTGTGCAGGTTGACTCCACCTGAGTAGGGGAGACACGGAGAGAGAGAGAGAGAGAGAGAGAGAGAGAGAGAGAGAGAGAGAGAGAGAGAGGGGGGGGGGGGGAGAGGGAGAGAGAGAGAGGAGGAGAGGGAGAGAGAGAGAGGAGGAGAGAGAGAGAGAAAGAGAGAGAGGGAGAGAGAGAGAGGGAGAGAGAGAGAGAGGGAGAGAAAGAGAGAGAGAGAGAGAGGGAGATGCATCCTTCCAAAGTGGCTCATTGCGTCATACATTATTTAGGCAGCTATTGAATTATGCAAAGCTGTGATATTGATCCTAGGGCTTGCCATCACAGCAGTCTGAGGGAGGGAGAGGAAGTGAGTGAGGGTGAAGATGGGGGGGGGGAGGTGGAGGGGCCTGAGGAAAAGAAAGATTGAAGAAATAGGTAAAAGAGGAAGAGAGACATGTACACTGAGGAAGGGAACAGGAATACATCCTGCATTCATGTCCTTGAATAACAGTTAAGACGTTAGGTCACAAGTAAGGAGACTAAGAAGTCACTTCAGAGGGAGCAGAGAGAGAGAGAGACAGACGGTTAGGAATAGATATATGTCTTTGTGCTTCACACATCATAACTGGCCTCCCTCCAGGGCCAAAGCATCAGACCTCAGCTTGAAGGCTCCATCTAGAGGAAGACTCAGTGTGACCCGGCCTGGCTTGAATGTCGTTTTTGTTAGCGGGTGAAACGAGGCGAATCTCAGACGTGTCGGTGAGAAGTAATACCGGAGGTGGAAACACCATCTGTCCTAATATGTTGGGCTCTGGTTGATCTAAACGAAGGCTTCCAGGTGGAGTACAGGCAGAGAGAAGACAGCCTCAGTCACAGTACAAATCTCCTTTTCTTTAAATACGAGCAGCTCACTAGACCTGTTATTATACTGAGTCACATTATAGTTTGGTCATAAAGGGCCGTTGAATTTCTCTGATGATTTTTAGCGTCGGCCCTTTCCTGCAGAAGTTCCCCACACAGGAATGTAACAGTACAGCTAGCGTGTTAGCTAACATAGTAGCAAGTGTTACCCAGCTAGCCCTCATTAGGCTAGCTTGTTATTAGCTTGCCATTAACACCACAGATCTGTTAGCATCTATGTCAGCCGAAAAATGTCCCATTCTTTACGCATGTTGGTCACAATTCATATGTAATCAAAATTAAAATCTAGCATTTAAAAAAATTAAAGTTTTGTGTATTTTGCTTGTTTATGGTAAGAAAAAAAACGATCAATTGTCTCAATATTGGTAAATAAACTGTATTAATGAGATGCTTGCACACATGCAATTTCACCAGTTGTGCGCAGTGTGTCAGCACAGTGATTCTAGCGTTGACTCTGACTCAGCTTTTTAGTCCAACCCGCAAACTCTTTGATTGTTTTGGTCGTTTCTACGCCACACCCATCAGTGCACCAAGCTGGAGATGCGGACAAAGGTGTGAAGCCAGGCTGGCGTCACTCTGTCTCCGTCTCTGTCCATCTACAGATAACACTGAGATGCTCTGTTGCCAGGAAGGACAATCTTTTTTTTTTTCTGATGAAAACTGCAGCCTTATCTATCCAGAGATGGGTCAGGTGCTCTCTCTCTCTCTCGCTCTCTCGGCTCCTCTGATTGGCTGAAGGCGGGCATCGTGAGTGGAGAGGTGTGGCCTCGGCGTCTACTGAATGGGCTGTGTGGTGATCTGATCAGCTGACAGGCTTTATTCCAGTGACAGAGGAGATAGAGAGAGCTAGATGAGGTGTGTGTGTGTGTGTGTGTGTGTGCGTGTGTGCGTGTGTGTGCGTGCGTGTGTGTTCAGGGGATTGTTAAACTGTGAGGTGGATGGCAGTTGGTGCAGTGTACTCGTGGCACCAAACAGTCAGCGACACACACCTGACAATACATAAAGGTCAACAGCAACAGCAACAGCAACACATATGAGGAACTTAATACACAGCATGCAGCGGGATTATATACAAAAGCCTAAAGAGCAAACAATATGGCAAAGACACACACACACACACACACACACACACACACACACACAAAATCCCCTTTACTGGAGCGTAAACATTGTCATTATTTATTTGAATGATTAGTTTTGAGCTACATTTTATTACACAGCGTGGTGGAGAGAGCTATCAAAGATAACAGAATCTGAGAGAGAGAGAGAGAGAGAGAGTTGGCTGCTCTCACATAACGTGACACTAAGTCAACAGCTAAATACGAACACGTCGGTGCTGTGGGCGGACATTATGCACACAGTAAGTGTCAGCCGTGTGATTAGGCCCGTTTAGGTGGGGCTGTGTTGTTCGTGCGTGATGCTTCTCTCTTAGGATGACGCTGTGTGTGCTTCAAATGTGCAGCGCAGTATTCATACTAAACATAATATAAATTAAGTGGGCAATGCCGCAGGAGTCCTCGGGAGCGCATGAAGGCTCCAGGTCCTCTATGTGACGGTTAACTTGTTGTGAAGTGATGAATGAGTTAAAATGTGGTTTTGTGGCGTAACTGTGTTATTTGTTTACTGTGAGTGAAACTTAGGGGGGGGGGGCCATCGGGGCCTCCATTTTTGCCCCGGGGCCCCCTGGTGGAGAACTCCGGCAGTGCTTGCTGTGGTGCTTTTTTTGGGGGGTTCTTCTGGGGTCCCTCCTGCCCTGATAGCCACGGCATTTGGTTTTGAGAGTCTTGGTCCCCTGAGGTTGATTCCTAATAATTTTTGGTGCGTCCCTGATCTGTCCTGTAGCGCCACCATCAGGACAACTTTTATTTTCTCACTCATTTCACCAAGACAAAATGAAGTTTATTGAATTGTTAAGCATTACTCCTGACGGCTGCATTATACTCCTACAGATTCACCAGTACTGTTAACTCAATGTACTTTAACTCCCTCTGCCTCCATTTTGCCCTCTTATAAAATAAATATAAAAACAACTTTTCATGGTAATAATGTGTCTGGGAAATTCCTTAGTGAATGAAGTTGTAGGCTATGTGTACTACCCTATGATATAACTTCATATATATAGTCAGTTAATAGCCAATTTAATTTGACATATTTTTGATTTGCTGCATAGTGGGTTTCTTTCCTACTATTTTGTATGTGATCGTATTTAGTTGCTTCCTAATTTTACTTTCTTTTCTTCTTTTTTTTACTGGTGCAAAGGAAACACCAAACAGTTATAGTGGCATACAATAGAAAGGAATAGACAGAAACGGAAATACAGACGAGACGGAACAAAACAAATAAGAAATGTACAAAACTACATTATTGACTTTATAAAGATACGCAAACCAGTTGTTGTTAAGTAGTGACTGGCCATTTTATAAACTGCTGCCATTCTCACGGTGTCGTAAAATTGAAAGCAGATGTTTTCATTAAGCGCTGTGAGATATGGCGCATAACACCACTCAGTCAATCACACACGCGCACAGACACACAGCTCAGAGCTGCTGTCTCTCTCTCTCTCTCTCTCTCTCTCTCTCTCTCTCTCTCTCTCTCTCTCTCTCTCTCTCTCTGCTTACAAAAGCAGTCCACCCACCCGCACCGGCTCGGCAGTGAATGAGTTACAGCTGGTGCAGTGTGTGAGCCTGGTGCGCCCCTCCCTGGTTGGACCACACGCCGCCGGTCGGTTGTCAGCAGACGGATGTTGCCGCATCCCGGCGCGCTGCGCTCCGCTCCGCTCCGCCACCAGGCTGCGTTCGTCTCCAAATGTGCCAAATCTCCTCCTCTGTCCTGCTGTCTCCGCCTGACGCACACAGACAGACAGACACACACACACACGCACACACACACACACACACACACACACACACATACATACACACACCGCCGACGCTCCTCTCCGGTTTCTAAACACACAACTCTCCGGTGAAGTGGCTCATCATCCATAACGGTACGTAAACTGTTTCTGACAAAGCCCCCCAACTGATGTACGATGTTTGTTTTTCTGCATTTTTTTTTTGCGCGGAGTTGATTGCGACGGCCGGTTTCTTGAGTGGGATGCTGTGGAGCGACTGCTGCGTATTTTTTCTGTTTTTATTCCCAGCTCTTTCTCTCTCTTCCTCTCGGCACAGACGCGACGTTTACCCCCAAACAAACTGCGTGTCAATCGGCTTTATTCTATTATTTTTTTTAAACCTGGTTTTGATCATCCAGGACAACATTTACTTTTATGCGCAGTGTTGTTGATGTCGCGCAAAGCGGGGAGAAATGTCTGGAAGTAATCAGGGCATGAGACAGCATAAACTCGTTAATCAATCAATCCTCTCAAATCTACCTTGACATAAGAGGAGGCATGCAAGGTTCAGACGGGATCCCAGCAAGTCCTTTCTTTATCCAAAGTAACGGGATTAATTCAGCCGATAGAACAGTAGGCGCCTTTTTAACCTATTTTATCTGATAATATATATACGTATATGAGCTTTTATGGGAACTATAGTGCAGCCTATACCTACTTTTATCAATTCAAGTATTATTATGGTAAAAAAAACAAACAGAAGATGAGTGGTTTGAGGGTGATAAAGAGATTGTCCTGTAACAGCAAAGGACGCAGGTTTGATCCACCAAAAATGAGCCTTTTTTTTTTTTTTTTTTCTGCCCAGTCATTGTGAGCCGATGTGGATCATAGATATGAGAAACACCTTACCTGCAAGTGATGCGGATGAACTCAGTGCCCCCTACAGACACGGGAAAAAAGCAACTCAGTAATGGTGTCATCGCTATGGTTTCCTGTTGGCATGCTGCTAACGTAACGGGATGAAGTCAGTCTCTGGACAGTGTTTTGGTCCAGAGGAGGACAAATGACCGTGCAGGTTCAGACTTGAGTGCACAAAGAGAGGATAGAGGCAGTGTTTGTGTGTGTGTGTGTGTGTGTGTGTGTGTGTGTGCGTGCGTGCGTGCGTGCGTGTGTGTGTGTTTCTTGTGGAACATCTTGCCATCATTTGAACTCTGAAATAGATAACTGTGTTTTGTGATGATTCATTCATGCCGAGGATGTTGCCATGTTGCTATTGCGGTGAAACCATCCTTGTGTGTGTGTGTGTGTGTGTGTGTGTGTGTGTGTGGTGGGTTGGAATGACGAGTGATGCCAGGAAAAGCTGTTATTTTTCAGTATTAGTATTCATCCTGTGTTATTGAGTTATCACCATGTCACCGGTTGCTCTAGTTTCCTGTGCTGGTTTCTTGGGACTGGATATTTGTTTCCAGTGACTCAGCAAAGGTGGGTCGACCCAGCCTGTCTGTGTGTGTGTGTGTGTGTGTGTGTGTGTGTGTGTGTGTGTGTGTGTGTGTGTGTGTCACTGATCTGGTTGACTGTCTGTCTGCGTGAACGATGTTTTGGCTCTTTGATCTAAACTGTGATTGTATGCATGGCCGTGTTTCAGTAATTGCTTTGCAACAGCTAATCCCAACTTTAATTTTCGGATAAAATTGAGCCGTCAACTTCTATAATCATGTGTCATAAAAGATTTCCT
Source organism: Cebidichthys violaceus (assembly GCF_023349555.1). Classification (NCBI taxonomy): domain Eukaryota; kingdom Metazoa; phylum Chordata; class Actinopteri; order Perciformes; family Stichaeidae; genus Cebidichthys; species Cebidichthys violaceus. The sequence goes on from NW_027176483.1 coordinate 3,234,278, forward strand.
CTGATGTGCAACTTTGATTTTCGGGGGTCAAGGATGCTGCGTATCGGTCCGAGCCTTTGTTTGAAAAGGATCTGACGATGTTCTTGTTTGTGTTGTGTTTGCCATGGATTTAATGTTACTATTTATATATGAAAGTATTACTGTAGATATCCACCTTTATTTTATTTTGTGCCAAACCTATAATCTCTACATCTCTGATACTTCGAAGAGCAGAATTTGGGTCCTGCGACATGCTGCGAAATCTTTAATTTACCAGAATATGTTTAGCCCAGTTGGCAACCTCTGGGTCTGAAAAGTGAAGCCAAGAGCCTCAAACGTGCATTCTCTCTAATGTCCATCGGGGGGGCGACTCCTCTGGTCGTATAGAAGTCTAGTCTAGAATGACTCTACTTCTCTCTTGATTTATTCCCTCAGTAAACATTGTAAACATGAGTTTATGGTCTCAATCTCTAGTTTCAAGTCTTCTTCAATACAGCATGATGTTCATTTTGTACATTATGGTCCATTTAGAGTCAAACAGACCATAAAGCAGGGGATGATTTAGGGCGGGGCTACGTTGTGATTGACAGGTTGCGGTTGTCTGTGTTTTCGTCTTACAACTTGAACCCTTTCGCACTTTGTTTTCAGTTCATGAAAGTTAGTCGTCGCAACCTTCTTGTCGCATAAAACATTTATTTGTCAGCATTTGGTTGCACTCAGCTCCACCCACCGGTGTCACGCTCTGCCAAAAACCAAGATGGCGACGGCCAAAATGCCGAACTTGAGGCATCAAAACAAACCAATGGGCGTTGTCACGACGAATGCGTCACTTCTTATACTCAGTCTACCATTTAGCTCTATACTGTCCGGCCTGCCGCTGAATCAGAAGCTCGGATGACATTGCTGAGTCACTTTTTCACGTCTATTGCTTCTCATTATCAAGCAGCCAAAACATTGTATAAATGTTAAAGAAATAAACTTAAAACTGCACGGTTCCAATCCCCGGAGCTGAAGTACCATTCAGCAAGGCGGCTTCAGGAATCGCATACAATTATCCTAGCTGCTCGGCCTGCCAGAGAATCGACTGTTAGTAGTTGCAGTGAGAGTGCTGAGTCACAGTTTGACATTTGCTTCCCACGATTCAGTCCTCACATCCCACACCGACTCTACATAAATACAAGGTTTCTACAGGAACTATAGGAAGTGCTGCGGACTATAAAGACGCAAACTGCTGGAGATGAGTGGTCAAATCAAAAGGAAATGCCTTCAGTTTTTTAATGCCTTCTGCTTTTAGATGCTCTTTTATCATACAGCATGAGAATGTCCATTAATGAATCCTCTTGGGTCTGTTTTACAGCACAACAATCTTCAGTTTTGGAGGCAGTGTTGACGCTGGTAAAGCTTTAGACATCGACTAGTGCTCCAGGTAACATGGCAGCTGAGGCATCAAGGTTAGAGCTGATTCAAACCACAAGATAGAAATCTCTGAGCAGAAAGGAACATTAATGAAGCAACATCTGCTGATAAAGTGCCACTGAGACAAGCATCGAATTCTCAACTGCTACATCCTTTTGTATTATAATGGTCACGAAAAGAAATACTACTTCTATGTTGCCAATAACAAAAAGATGCATGCATTCTAACAAACCCCATGATTTATCAATTCATATTGAGGCTTCATAGCAACACATTTACAACCTTTTCTGCAATGAACATGGGAAGTTAAACAAATGTCCTTTTGAATCCACCAATTAGGGTTTTTCATAATAAGAAAGTGTTGCAACCTGCACTGCACATAACTAATTATAAGGGATTTGTATGTGATTAGTTGATCTCTGTAGGGGCGTTGTCTTTTCTCCGACCCCCCCTCTCTACCAGGAGGTCAGAGGTCAGAGGTCAGGGTCCTCTGATAAACAGCTGGAGGGTGTTTTGTCTTTTTTCCCTTCAGCAGAGCAGGTGTTTGACGACAAGAGAGACTAGAGACTAAGGCTGCAACTAACCATTAATCTGATTATTGCTATTATGTTGTTGATGAATTGATCAATTGTTTGGTCTACAACATTTTTTTTTGGAAAGTTGTGAGCAATGTCCAACATGATTTCCTAAAGCCCGAGGTGACATCGTCTAATTCCTTGTTTTGTCTGACCAACAGTCCAAAAAACCAAAGATATTCAGTTTACATGAAACAAAGAAAAACAGAAAATCCTCATGAGTTAGAAGTTTGAACAAGTGAATGTTTGTGTGAAGGTTTACTTACACGATTAATAGATTATCAAAATAGTTGCTTATTGTTTTTATGTAGATTTGCTTATGGGTTAATCGACTAACTCTTCTCAGCTCTAGACCAGACCTGGAAACAAAACAGGTGCAAGTTTTTTTCAGTAAAACCTGCAGGTTGTTTCGTCAGGTTATCTGATGTCATCCTGTAACTCCTCAGACTCAACTGCATATTTTCAAATCGCTAACTTTTAGCTACTCAAGTCGGTTATTATTTGTTAAGCTGCAAGGATTTGGAGTTGTTGGCGACTATGAACCGCGCTCGCTAACAGATTAGCCGCTGGCTCGAACACGACGGTGGGGAGGCGAGCGTCTGGGGAAATTGATCACATGTTGGGGCAAAAACATTCTCACCCCAAACTCGTCAAATACAGACCAGGTCAGTGGCCCTGAGCTTCACACTGTGACGCTCTAGGAACCCGCCAAGCATCGATTTTGGACGTGGCCGGGACGGCGTGTCAATATACGCTCGTTAGACGCAGAGTCTCTTTTCAAAATAAACTTCCGTCCTCGAAGGAAGTTTAGGTTTAGGCAATAAAAGCCACACAGTTGGGGTTAGGAAAAAATGTCAACGTCACTCTTAGTTTCACTCTGGACACGAACAGCGGTTTCCTGGGTGAAAGTCCTGCGCCACCAACTCCATTGTCACCCACCAAACATGGACTAGGGTTTACATTAGAGTGAGTTGAAATCCTGGTGAGTCGCATATAGACACTAACGGGTACCTTGATCAGCTGTGGGTTGGGGTTAAAATCAAATGTACAGCTGTAAACATACAATACACACACACACACACACACACACACACACACACACACACACACACACACCTCTAACCTATTTAATACATCTTAATGGTTTAACAGCTGACCATTACAAAGCATCCCAAAGCCCTCATGACTCTCCCAGCACAACTTGGTAGAGGCCGGGTTTCAGACCACTGTGATTGTTGACATACTTCATTAGGTCGTCTTATGAAAGTCTTAGCCGTCTTATGTCACTGGGTAAATGCTCGCATGGGGACATTAGATGGCTTTCTAATTAGTGGCCAACTCGATTATGTAAATGCAGTCGGAGGGCAGTGCTTGAAATCGGCTTGAGCCAGCTTGTCATGCATACCAGCAGCACTTTGAGCGATCCTCTTGGGTCGGTGACTTGTCCAAAAAAGACCTGTTGTTACTTGAAGGAAAAAATATTCATTTCTGCATGTCACAAAGTCCAGTTTTTCGGTTAATTCAGCTTCAGGGTATATTGCTTTTACTACCGCTGTCACCATTGCTCTCTGCAAGCTTGCTGTGACGTTTCCCCCACACCTGTCTCACAAAGAAAATTGTCCAGTTGCCATTATCTTCCCTCCGCAGGCCCAGCAGGGTTGGTGGAGTTGTTAGCGAGGCAGACTTCTAGCAGGAAAGTCGTGGCTTTGATGCCGGCTTCCATCGACAGTAACATTTTAAATATTTTTTTGGAGGGGGACAGACACCGAGCCCCTACCTGCTCAGTTCAGATAAGAGCATCAGCTAAATGCAGTTCAGGGACACTGGGAGCGTGTTGCATTGTCAGGTGGACTTGGGAGAACATTATAAAGCCGATGCAGGGAGCTGGCATCACTGTGCTGCTGGCTCATTTCCTTGACAACACCTTTGTTTTTTTTGTGTCCAAAATGTATGTTTTTTTTGTTTTTTTTGGCTGGCAAACAAAAATATCTGCCAACTATTTTTAATTTAGTCATTTTTAAACAATATATACCAGTTGTACGAGTCCAACATATCGTATTTCGACAGGATGAATCAGCCAATCAGGAGGATTTAAGTCACACTAACGGCTCTGTGGCTGGAGGTCTATCCGTCCACCACTTTAATGAATGACTAAAACATCTTGGCAGCTTTCTGACAGATCGCCCATGAAACTTTTTACAGACATTAATTGTTCCCACACGATGAATCCTAACTACTTTGGATTCATTGACTCATTGAGTCTTGCCCTCTCCTGCCTCTAGTGTGGTTTGGAGTGAAAAATCAACAACAACTGGATTGCCATTAAATTCGGTAAACACATCCTCCACAGGATGAATTGTAATATTTTTTTTATTTGCCTGTAGCTTTTTCTCTAGAGCTACTATCAGGTCACAATTTTAACTCGTCCAATACTTTGATGTATGACCAAATACTTTTAAAGCTAATGACGTTCAAAGCAGCCTCAGTTGTACTTTGTGTTTAGTGCTAGTTAGCAAATGTTAGCATGCTAACAAGAGAAACTAAGATGTTGAACATGGCAAACATTATACCTGCTAAACATCGGCATGCTAGCTTTGTCATTGTGAGCATGTTGTCATGCCGATGTTGTGTGTTGTGCATTATGTTCCATTTAGAGTCAAACAGACCATAAAGCAGGGGATGCTTTAGGGGCGGGGCTACATTGTGATTGACAGATCGCAACCACGACGTTGTCCGGTCTGAGAGTTGTTCATGTTTTCCTTGTAGAACTTGTAACCCTTTCACTCTGTGTTTTCAGTTCATGAAAGTTAATTGTAACATTTTGGTCGCCTAAAAATGTCTTACTCAGCGTTCGTTGTACTTAGCTCCACCCTACTGATTACCACTTCTGATTTAAAAACAAAACAAAATGGGCAACGACCAAAAAACCAAGATGGCGACGGCCAAAATGCTACAAAGAACAAATACTACACTTTGTGTACTTGTACTGTATATGTACAGCATGTTTTGTCAGCTGTACATCAGTTTCCTGATCACGGCTACAGTTACTGATCATACAGTAGATCACTTTTAAGTGTCTTCATTTAAAGGGGCGGTGTACTCTAGACCGTCCCCTGCTATTGGGTCACCCCACCTTAAGGAGAAGCAGACCTGGCTCAGATGTTTATCTTTCGGAGGACAGCTTTAGTGTCCTTCTTTCAAACTGCTGTGTCAGAGGAAGCACTGAGTACTGCACTGGTATTTATTTTGGGAATGTAAATTTCCATTCACACAACAGAACACAGGCTCGCAGACATAAATATTGGCAATGACTTTCATGAAGCCTCATTGGTCAATGTAGTTATTCCTGTCTACCGTCGATATTTATGTACGATAAAGAACTGCTAGTTACATAAATAAAAACCAGATACAAATGACCCATCGCCGCCGCTTAAAACAGAAATGTCCGTTTATTATTTCGTCCTCTAAAAAACCCCGGGTTGTATTTACGAGACAAAGGAGGAGAACGGGTACCGAGCCGAGAGTCTCGGGACTCGTCGACAACAATGGAGACAGAAAGAGAGGGGAGGTTCTGGCTCGGAGAATGCAGCAGTGAGCAGTCTTTGCAGTGTTTTCGCACCTCCCTGTTTGATCCGCTGCTTTAGCCAGCTCTCCCTGCTGCTAGAGTCTATCTGTGTGTGTGTGTGTGTGTGTGTGTGTGTGTGTGTGTGTGTGTGTGTGTGTGTGAGAGAGAGAGAGAGAAAATGTACAGTTATGCAGAAAATAGCCATGCTGTGTTTGTATTGTATTTATGTAAAAAGAGACTGCTTCGACTCTTCGTAGAGACCAATGCGACGAACTCCATCCGCCCCTCCCTCCGCTCTCCAAATACCCCCCCCCCCCCGCTGAGAGTCCCGGTTGTTCTGGAGAGAACATCGTCTGAAGGTGCAGAAGCTGTGGTTCAGTTTCCATCTCTGCTCCGTTCTGCTTGACGAGCTCTCTGTCTGTCTTCACATTAGCTCTCCCTTCGCCTAAATTTCATCTTTTCTATTTTTCTTTTTTTTTTTACCAGTGCAGCCATGCGACCCACTTCAGATGTTTTTTAAACACACAGCCAGGAGATCCAAATCCGGGACATGAAGGGTTAAAAAAACAAATATTTTTCTTTAATTTCTCTCTTTTTTTTTTATTCTACTCCCTGGGGGTTATAGAGCAGACATAGAGAGGGATAGATGCACGAATTGAAAGGCAGTAAGGAACATTATGCAGCTTTTTTTAGTAAGGAATAAGACTGCAGAGAAGAGTCTGAATGACAAAGCAGGAGAACGACAGAAAGAAAGAAAATAGACGGTCTTACACTGAGTGCAGAGTCAAAGTGAGAAAAAGGGAAATTAGTAGAAATAACTCAATCGACTGCCTGTCAAACATGTTGAACAAAGGAAGAGCGGCAATGGTGAACACGGACGGACGGACGGATAAACAAACAGGATATATAGAGAGAGCCGGAGCGCTGAGGTGATGCCTCGCTGTCTGCCGTCGTTCCCCTCCACCGTCGGGAGGGGAAGAGCAGCAGTAAACATTGATTCCTCCTGCAGGAGTTGTTCCCAGAGGGCCCCGACCTCCAATCCAATCCCTCCGTCTACCGCGATCCGCTGACGGGGACGCCACCGTGTTTCCACTGCGCCTGACACACCCAGACTCTCAGGGACTCGACCTCAGCGAGCCAAGCAACGCTCAGGCGCTGAGAATGTGATTTATTAACAGTTTCTGCCCCCATATACACTTATACATACCAATGCAGACGTTTGATTTATCACAACTTGGGTCTTATGTTCGTAGTTTTTGTAAAAAGAAATTAGACGGGGCAAAAAAACACAATAATCTTACAGGTTTTAGTAAACTCTTAACAGACCCCCAGATAACAACAAATGGCAAAAAATATTTTCCTGTCATTCTTGCTCAACTGTGACTCACTGCACTTGCCAAAGCTCTGCTTGTGCAGTTTTCCACTGGCTAATAAAATAATAAAGTGGTCCAGATATTTGCCCCGTTGATCCGTTTACATGTGAGCTCAGCGGCACGTATTTCTTCAGGGTTTCTCGTTCCTGTTGGCTCGAAAGTTGAGCATCAAAGTTTATCATTTTACTCGGTAATAGTTCACTTTACCAGATTTGTTCAGTGTTTTCATGACTGTCACATTTTTTTTAAAACATATTTGAAACACTCTGCACTGATGTTCAACAATCACACAGGAAGACGTTTGTAAAAGGAAAAGCAGCTGTTCTACCTGCACACATTTTCCTGTCATGGTTTTTAGTTCTAGTTCAGTTTTATTTAATTCTATTAATAATAAATGTTATAGATTTTGGCAAACATAAGGTGTTTTTTTCTAAATTCTGTGGGAAAGTGAGGATTTGTTGTTTCTATTACGAGATATGTTGTAATCACAGTAAATCTAAAATATGTACATTTTGAAATATATTCTGGTAAATGTATGAAAATGGAAGTGAGGTCGCCAAAAAAGTAAATCAAAGCATTTCATCACAAAATGACTCCGTTTTGAGACGAAGCCGCTCTTTGAGGTTGAGCTTATTCTCCTCAGATCTGGACTGAGTTGGAGTTCAAGAGGTCACAGAGAAATGTGTTCCTGCTTCCCTCTCATCGAGCCGCCGGGCTTGAAGTGAACACGGCCGACGAGTAGTCATTAGAGACAAAACACGGACAAGAGACCCGGCCTGTGTGTAGAAAGAAACCATGAAGCTTAACCTGAGGACCTGCATCTTGCTGAACAAAGCAGGTTTGAAACCGGGGAATGCAAATAAGGAGGGAGACGAGAACTAATGAGGAGCCAGTGTCCATGGTAACCTGTCCTTCACTTCGCCTTGTCGGGAAATAACTTTTTGGTTTTGACTGTGACAAAGCCGAGAGAGACTCAAATGTCACGGAGTAGCTCATGACTCGCAGCACACGATATTTTAATAATTACCTGAAAATGTGGCGAAAATGGGCACTTAACCGGATCGAAGATGTAAAAAAGTTGACCCAATATTATAACAAAATGTCTGATAGTGTGATACTGGTGTGGATGTTTTCAGTTCAGTTACATTGGATTTAAAATGAAGGAATGACTTTTAGTTTAAAGTGTTGACTTTGAGCAGCAGACAGTGATGTGCACACTTTATGTCCACGTTATGATCTGTGGGGGTGCAATTTAGCAGAAATCAAAATGTTTCTAATTTGTTTTATTTATTTATTGAGCTTGCGATCAGGTTAAGTTCAAATCTCAGGCGTTATTACATCGTCAGGTAATTATTAGTGGGCTTTTTTTTCTTACTTCTTTCAAAGTTTAAATGTTCAAAAATCCTCCGGCAGACTTTTAAACCTGCAAACAGAGCAGCAGATTGAAAAACATGAACTACGCCAAGCTGGATAGTCCTGAAATAAAGCTGTGTGCATGTTGATCCAAATCTATGAGCAGCCGGGCCAAGAAAGGAGCTGGAACACGCTGCTTTTTTCCTTTTTCTTGTATAAATACTTTGAATTGACTGCAGCCAATAAAATAATAGTGAAAGCTGAAGCTGTGCGTTCCAGTTTCCCTTTGAGCTGTAGTCAAAGATCTGGATCTACATCGGCTTGTGCTTCTGTGAGAGCCTCAGCTGCTGTACACAACCGTAGTACGGTAGCCGTTTCTCTGGATGCTAGACTGGATCAGCACCCAAGTTCTGGTCCATCCATCACACGTATCTGTGAGGCTGTTGTTTCTGATGAGCTGATATTACCAAGCGGCCAGGCAGTAACGTGAACCGGTACGCTGGCTGGTTCTAAAGCCACCTTAAGCTGAGAGTAAATCCCTGAGGGCCAACGCACCTCTCCGCTCATATGTTCTCTCTCTCTCTCTCTCTCTCTCTCTCTCTCTCTCTCTCTCTCTCTCTTTCTCTCGCTCGCTCTCTGTCTTTCTCTTGCTCTCTTTCTCTCTCTCTCTCTGTCTCTCTCTTTCTCTCTCTCGCTCTCTCTCTTTCTCTCTCTCTCTCTCTCTCTCTCTCTCTCTCTCTCTCTCTCTCTCTCTCTCTCGATATCTCTAGGGGAGGAAAGCTTCTTCCATCGCGTTGTGTTTTTCCCACCTTCAGGGATTGAATATCTTGTCATTGTGCGAGGGAAGGTCACATCGACGCCTTATTTTTCATAACTGTCTTCTGTACGCGTCTGACCCAGAGACCCCGTCTCGTGTCCGTCACCGTGACGAATGAGACGTCGCCGCCCGTCTACGTATTGCTGACAACCGGTTTATGATCATTGTAGCTCTCTCCTCCTGACACTGCAAGACCTCAGCAATGGAAATGAGGAATGTCCTTTTGTTTTAAAAAAAAAAAAGCTGTGGGCATGCGAGTGTGAGTGGGTTTGAGATGCAGCATAAAAGAAAGTCTTCACTATGCTCAAGTTATATCTGCTTTTAGGACAGTCTTTCAGCACTTCATAGTAAAATAACACAGCATGGCTTCCCTTCAGATGTTAAGAAATATTTTTTCCATCCACAACTGTAACACTAACGTTAGGTTGTTTCATCGTGGTAACAGTAGGTGGCGCTTATTCTCTCATCAGGTGCCATTATATATCATTGCAGAAGAAGAGCGCCTGTCAAACCTCAAATGGTGGAAAATGTTCCTGTTTGTTTCCTGTATTGATTTGAGAAAGGTTTCAGACTCCTCGCCGCTCCAAACACAGATCTGATGTTCTCATCCGTCACTAGTTTATCTCTCTCCAACGGAAGCATTTCACTTTCATCGTTGCACCAACTTTTCCACCTCAGCCGATCGCAAACATGTTGTTGTTTTGTTTGAAGTAAATCAACATTAAATATTCAACGAGAACACACAATGAACGGAGAACCTGAAGTAAAGTAAACACTTTAGGCAACGGAAGAAAAGTAGGAAATACTAACACTCGAGGCAATAACGTGCCCTTCAAAATAAAGTCTCCCTTTTATTAGAATTCAACACAACATTACACACTGCCACACAAGTTAATTTAGGACAAATAAGGCAGACGTGTGTGAATGTGACTTCGTGTTCTAGATACAGCCTGAACACAAATGTTTGTGGTGGCCTGAAAAAGAAGGTCTGACACATTTTAGTGTGATGTTTGAGCAGCATGTACTGTGCTTTAGAGTGTGTGTGTGTGTGTGTGTGTGTGTGTGTGTGTGTGTTTGAATGTAGACCGCTCTCAGCGCCTCATTAGGCCTGTAGATGGAGGGAGGGGGGTTACAGAGGGTAGCAGTGATGTCATGGTTGGCAGGCAGTGGACCGGACTCTAAGAGACGAAGACGCTTTGCCAATATCCTCCTGCTGCATTTTCATGCTTGTCCTCACTCTCCGGGTGGTCTGTTTGCTTCTCTCACTGTCACTCTGATTGTATTTTCTTCTGCTCCTCTAAAGTTTATTTTGAAGGTCTTTGAACTAACGTTTTTTTTTTGGAGTGCTTCGAATAAATGACAAACAATGCTGCGAATCCAATTTGAAACTATTAATCTGAAGCTGGTTTTGTGAGCGCAAATCATCGATCCTTTATTATTAACCCTTTAAAACCCACTCAAACACATGTGAATTACATTCTATACAGATGATGCTCTTCTCTTAATTTGGTCATTCCAAATATGTAGATGTAGAAAAATTCTACTTTTTTCTTAATGTGAAACTAATATCTGACTTGTAAGTTTTCTGTCATGAGACTTCCTGTTTGAATGAAGAGTTAAATAACTAGTGTGGGCGTTAAAGGGTTAATGCAATATATGCCAATTCAAATGCCATTTCGAAGACTTTTCCTCGATAACAAGAGTAAAGTTGTCTTCGTCACTAAAAAAAATGCTGGCCATGAAAGAAGAGTAACCTGACCAATACTTGTTAGCTTCTCTGTGCTTTGTTTTATGTAGCCTGTCTGGCTGCGCGTGCATGTTAGTGCACGTGAGTTCCAGTGTGTTTACCCCACACACAGCCTCAGAAGCGCAGCGCACCAGTTCCCCCTCAGGTTAGCACTGTTACCATCGTTTGCACTGTTACCATCGTTTGCACTGTTACCACCGTTTGCACTGTTACCATCATTTGCACTGTTACCATCGTTTGCACTGTTACCATCGTTTGCACTGTTACCATCGTTTGCACTGTTACCACCGTTTGCACTGTTACCACCGTTTGCACTGTTACAATCGTTTGCACTGTTACCACCGTTTGCACTGTTACAACCGTTTGCACTATTACCATCGTTTGCACTGTTTGCGCTTTTAGCACCGTTAGCTGCAAACTGCCGGCTCAGCTGTCGATCACAGATATGCACTGAATTTGGAATTTAATAGCTTTAGAATCAAATCACAAAATATCAAACACTATTCATTTTTATACAGAAAGATTGTTTGTTGTTTTTGAGAAACCTTGAAATGTGATTGCTAAAGATTGATTTAGAAATTTTTTTAGTATTAGAAAAATAAAAGTGTCATTGTTATTTGTTACAGGACATATCTTTAGCATTTCTGTACTAACAGTTTAATTGTCATAAGCCAATATCAGCCACTATGTCTACTCTAGAAAATGGTCACATCTATGAATACTGAATATCTGAAACTTTATTCGCAAAACTATCGGTATCAGACATTAGTGTTCACAAGGATGTGTGAGTGCGAGTGTGTGGCTGAGAGAGCTGTAGGGCATCACCATGGCAGTCTGCAGCAACAAAGACTGAATGATAGACTTGCAGAAAGAGCTCAGAGGCCCTTCGAGGAGCGGAAGAATAGAAGGAGATTGGGATGGCTGCTATTATAGAAGTTGAAATAGCTCGAGTCTGCTCTGAAATACTTACATACGGAAATACCGAAGAGCTCTGACTCTTTCATTGACACTTCCTCGCCCTCCATCTTATCCTCTCCCTATTGATTCCTTCTCTTTTAATGTGTCAGACATTGGTTATGTGAGCTTACAGCCCTGTGTTAAATAAGGTGATAAATTCTCCCCAAAAAGACTGGAGAGGTTAGTAAAGTACTTTGCAATCATTTGGCTAATATTCTCCTCATTCATGTGTTAATGACTCCAATGCTGATAATGAGTCGGAGCTATTCCAGAACCCAATTTGACGTTGTGAGGGCAAAGTTTTCAACCGAATCGTTTTTTGTTTTTTTTAACAAGTAAAGTGATTCGTACATTTTAATTGTCACATTATCATAAAGACATTTGTGTCTTTTGTGTCTCTTATTGACGCTTTTGAATTACAAGAAGTACAGAATAGAATGCTTAAACTAAATTAAGAAAACGAAGACATTTTTTTTAAGGTGAATTAAGTGGAAAACATAAGCACACCTGTTGCTTTAGTTGAAGGATTAGACGAATGTCTCATAGGAGGGCGTGATCGGTCTTAATCACTGTCATGGAGTCATCCTTAACAATGCAGTGTTGGGGCTTTAAAGAGAGCAAACATAACGGCTTCATTTCCCCATCGGACACATCTGTCTGACAGGAAACAGCAGTGGAAATATTCTAAATATAGCAGCATACATTTAAACTGATATCGATTGTATTTTAGACCTCGTCCACAGAAGTGCGTTGCTTTGCTCCAGTGCTGTTCAAGTCTCTTTCTCCAAACCGGGGTCATGTCGATCGCCATCTTCTGTAGTAATACACTGACTCTGGATAAGTACCTCAAACAGCCCCACATCAAAACATCCAGACTGTACCTTTAAGGTGCACTTTACTGCAGTTTCAAAGCCACAAGCAAGCAAGTTACCGCCATGCTGGTACATTGATGATTGACAATTTCTCTGCAACAATTGATGAATGATAAGAATTCCGTAGGAAGAACAGTTTTGAGAGAACTCTCAGTCTGTGTACATATGAAATGTGAGAGGGACTGGATTCTTTCTTCTTACTTTAACTGATCCCTGTGGGTATATTTGGAGGCTTTGCAGAGGTTTGGATGTGTCGTCGCTCATTAAACCAACATTGTGCTCCGGACTCTACAAGGCACCGCTTTAAAGGGTTTATTGCATCATGAATCAAAGTTAAGTCTGTTGTGTTGAGTATCTCTGACACGTACATATCCTGCTTCACATGTGGATAAACGACTATTAGTTATGCCCAGAGCCACGGCTGACTTCTTCAAAAATACAGTTAGACTCAGGGGCTTCTGTGGAATCCAGCGAACGGTATCGGAAAATCTAAAAGTGCTTAGACTCAGTGGAGCGCAAGATCTCCGCAAGGTGTCTACAACGACCACTGATGTGTTATTGTTTGATTGAATTAATACAACCCACCGTCTAGACACCAAGAGGCCATGTACAGCCGCAGTATAAGACATTTCATACAATTTTGACAAAAACTAAATTAAACTCACCAATCAGTGAAAAGCTGTTGCGGCGCCGCGCTAGCCGTTGGAAAAAAACGAGGTTTCGGTGTGAAAAGGCCCTTCACTCACTCACTCACTCACTCACTCACTCACTCACTCACTCACGGATGGACGGACGCATGCAATTGCATGATCCTCCTGATAAATGCAGATGTACCTAAAGCACTTTATGTGACTGAATTTACACTTTTGTTCTTTGCACTCTTCACCCTTTTTTGTTCATATTATTTGATCCATTTATTGATATTTTTTGTTTCTCGTTATTGATTTGGTTGTGTTTTATTGAGCCACTTGTTTTATTTGGACATTTCTAATGTGTGGACCCCATGAAGATGAGCAACTATAATGGCCAAAGCTATAATCCAATAAAACAAATAAATAAACTTGGGTGTTAACTATAAACACGTTTTAGACATAACCTATCAATAATTTGACTAGATATTGGACACTTGTGTCTTTGCTTCTTTCCTAGAGACTCTGGCTAACTCTAACTGGCATGAAGGCTTTAGATGGCTTAGTAGCTCCAAACATTCAGCGCTGCCAGATCACAGGACCAGGATTAGCATCAGGAACTAAGACTCTGGCTTCCTGTTGCTGTCGTGAACCAATGACCGCTGAGCAAGGGTTCATCAGTTTGGGCCACAATGTACAACGTCTATCAACGCTGATTATTGTGGCTCATTATTAATGTTTGCAATCATGTATTAAATGGCGGTGAACAGGTAGAGAACATGGCATGTGTTTGGAGTGCTTAATCAGTTTGTCTCTTTACTGTTCAGACCTCAGCAGTGACTCAGCAGTGACTAGACACAAACACATGTAGTCTTGATGTATGGGGTTGAACTGGAGGGGGAAGATGAGCCGGGTCTGTACCGACTTCTTTCATTTTCCAACCCACTTCACACCCCTTCATCTCTAGGCTCAGACAATAGCTCCCAGTCTGAAGGAAGGAACGAGTTCCCATTAGGCAAATGAGATTAAGACCGGGGTAATAACTTGTTGATGTCAGCGTCCATCAGCCTCCGTTGATCTGACGCGTGTGTGTGTGAGGATGAAGAGTGAGGCATCGGTTCAGATCATTACTTTATCTTCTTTAGTTATGTTAAATAGAAAATGAGACCAGAGTTACAGCAGTTTGGTAGAGCTCTAAACAATAGCTCCAGGTATTTTCAGTGAATCCATAAATATTTGTTATGTAGATATTAAACTAAATATTCTTAAATGTTCACTTATATACCTGACGGCAGCTCAGCAGCGTACAGCGTACTTCAGTTAAGATGATTTATTTTTTATATACACGCTGTTCCCTTTGGTAAAAAAATACAACATATTGTTGATTCATTAATTAGTTCTATAAAAATTTAAAAAAACATGTTTAATGAAATAAGCAAATCTTTGCATTGGATGATTATTTGACTCTCAGATTCTATTTATAAGCATTTATTCCACATTATCTTTATGTAAAGTACCAATAAACAGGATTGTAACAGTGTCAGTTCACACATTTATCAATTATTGCCTTAAATTGCTCCAATATTTCTAAAAAAATAAATTCAACACTATTCATTCACAGGCCGTATATAGTGTCATATATGAGGTGTATATGTGTCGTATATAGTGTCATATATGAGGTGTATATGTGTTGTATATATGTGTCATATATGAGGTGTATATGTGTCGTATATAGTGTCATATATGAGGTGTATATGTGTCGTATATAGTGTCATATATGAGGTGTATATGTGTCGTATATATGTGTCATATATGAGGTGTATATGTGCCGTATATAGTGTCATATATGAGGTGTATATGTGTCGTATATAGTGTCATATATGACGTGTATATGTGTCGTATATAGTGTCATATATGAGGTGTATATGTGCCGTATATAGTGTCATATATGAGGTGTATATGTGTTGTATATATGTGTCATATATGAGGTGTATATGTGTCGTATATAGTGTCATATATGAGGTGTATATGTCGTATATAGTGTCATATATGAGGTGTATATGTGCCGTATATATGTGTCATATATGAGGTGTATATGTGTCGTATATAGTGTCATATATGAGGTGTATATGTGTCGTATATAGTGTCATATATGAGGTGTATATGTGTCGTATATAGTGTCATATATGAGGTGTATATGTGTCGTATATAGTGTCATATATGAGGTGTATATGTGTCGTATATAGTGTCATATATGAGGTGTATATGTGTCGTATATAGTGTCATATATGAGGTGTATATGTGTCGTATATAGTGTCATATATGAGGTGTATATGTGTCGTATATAGTGTCATATATGAGGTGTATATGTGTCGTATATAGTGTCATATATGAGACTATTTCTTTGAACCACATGAAGGTGGACCGTGGCTCATAATTCTTCCATGTCACAGATATACAGTTATTACCAGCAGTCGAGGCTTTATGTTGAATATCTTGAGGCGTCACTCATGTGTCCGCTTGGAGGACAGGTCTGGCTGAGCAGGACATCAACCTCTTCTTTCACTAATCGAATAATCTAATCTAATCCCAGCTGTAACCTTTTCTTTGCAGTGGTCAAGGCTCCAAATCTGCGTTATAACAACATTAAATGCTTTGACCTTGTTTGTGTGTGTGTGTGTGTGTGTGTGTGTACTTTCATAGCGTAACACTATCCACCATCATACTCATTGGTTCTATATTTAGAACAGGGTGTCGGCTGTCTGTCGGCCTGACATTAAATTACGAGCGTGACTTCTACGTTTGAAAGAGGAGCTGTCCTTGGTGCTGAACCATTTTCAGCTCCGTGATAAACTGACACATTCAAACCACGAGTGTTTTCTCCACTTTAAACATCACAGCTTCTTAAACTGAACGTTACGATAACTCACCTCTACGCTGAAGTGTGTTGGAGTCCGTCTCCCTGGAAGAAGCTAACTGCTGGAGACGTCTTTAAATGTGGAGCATGCTATGTGGAGCAGCGCAGTCGCCGGGCCTCGGTCGATCCGTGCTCCGCTTTAGTCGCCTTTTTAAACGGAGCGTTCTCGTTTTGGGAGTTCAGACGCGGGTATTTATATCAAGCAGGTCAGCCGAGGAAGAGCCGGAATGAGCGGAAACACTCGAGTTTTGTCTGACGAATGACCTTCCTTCCTTTCCTCTGGTCCTGGAAAGACCAAGAGGGAGCGAAGAGTTCACTTTCCAAGATCTTGACGTCAACCGACAGAAGCCGGACACTCAACATCCAGATTCCCTCTCTCTGAAGTGATCCTACTAATAGATGTTGTATGTGTAACCAAATCCTGATGTGTCCTCTTTACAGTAGCACTCTATTGTAAAGAGATATTATAAAAACACGTAAACGAGACGCACGGTTTTTAAACTCACGTACATCGTCCTGCTGCCCGCAAACGCTCATTAGCGCACCAAGTGTGGATTCATCCACGGCTGAAAGTAGTTCCCAACAAATGCACTACTTGTTCCTGAGTTTAGGTCTTTTCATGGGATTTGTTGGCGGTAATAGCATAATGTCCGTCTTCTACCTCGAATGAATACATCAAAAAGTCCATTGACTCCGAATATATCGGCTGATAAGGAATTGCTGTTCAGAAATGATGATTTTTGAGGCAATTAAGTCAAATATTATCCTCTATAACAGTTAATAAATTAGTTGTTGTTTTTTAACTGTAAAATGTCCTGCTCAGCAATATCTCCAATCTAAGCATTCCTTATAAAAAATGTGTGTTTATTCTTTGTGTTTGTGTAAATCTTAAAATATGATATTGGCCAATACATCATTATCTGATCGGCTATCAATATAGTATCATCAGTTGGGTTTGAATTGCTATAAAGACCGGATGAACCCTGAAAAGAGATTTGTCGACTCTTACCTCCATTCCTTAATTGGGAAAGAAATGCTCTTTTCTGTTTTTAACCCTCTCCTTTAAAGCAAAGACGTACTGGACCCAAAGCGTTGACGCTCGACGACACCAACCGAAGTCACACACATTGAGCGTGTAGTGAGTGAATGGACTGAGTGAACTGCGGTAATGTGTCACAATGACATGCTAATGATATGCTCGGCTCTGATGTGTGAAAATCACAGGCATGTTACTGAGTTAGAGAACCGACTGATATGATTAGACGAGTATTTAAGATTGATCCAGCTGACGAAGAACGCAGGGAGCCGATAAACCCGAGTAGAAATCAACATTTTCACGAGATTCTCCAAATGCCTTTGAAAGCTGAAAGTCTCCTCGTGTGAAAGGATGATGCCCTCTCTCTCTCTCTCTCTCTCTCTCTCTGTGTGTGTGTGTGTGTGTGTGTGTGTGTGTGTGTGTGTGTGTGGGATGCCGGTGAGGGAAGAACAGATGAGGGCAACTTGAGGGCTGAACGTGGCGCGTTTAAGCCGAGGAACAGATGCCGGCCTGCCTGAGGACGCTTCA
The DNA here is from genome assembly GCF_023349555.1 of Cebidichthys violaceus. Taxonomy (NCBI): domain Eukaryota; kingdom Metazoa; phylum Chordata; class Actinopteri; order Perciformes; family Stichaeidae; genus Cebidichthys; species Cebidichthys violaceus. The sequence continues at coordinate 3,252,042 of NW_027176483.1, forward strand.
GCTTCAAACCGCTTGTGTCTCAGTGGATGCAATAACACCCTGAGGGCTGACGCTCATTATTGAGATGTAATTTCCAGTAAAAGCCTTTTTTTTTTTTTTTTTGACGTACAAATAGCTTCCCTTTGAAATCTGCCTGAAACTCGTGCTGTGAGTAGTTTTAAGGAGCTCTACTCAGGAGATCTGTGGTCCAGATTCCAGCCTTGAGGATACAGACGGCGTGTGGACTTTGTAGGCGGTGGAGACGTGTTTTAATCAAGGCGTGTCTGACGCACTGCAGAGATAAGTCCACACCCACCTTGACTCAAGTCATCGGGAGACCCATCAGTCTTCCCCCTTTGACAGCCGTCTGTCGGCTGAGCGCATTTATCACGCGTCGTACGCGCCAAACCAGAGCTTGACCGTTAATTTGACGTTTGTCAGGGCCACACAAAGATGACTATTAATATGTAGTTATACCTTTTGATCGCTTCCCAACGTTAGCTTGTAGTTAGATTGACCTACAATCCAAAAAAAAACACGAAATAATACATTTGCGATAATGTTAAGAAAAGGAAAAGCAACAGTTGAGAAGCTTAAATGAGAGAATTCTTATCATATCAGTTACCGATTAATTGTCTGGCGAACAACTCAGTGGTTCACTGACAAATCGTTGCAGCTCAAGACTTAATTGATGATCACGAAAATGAATGCGTTATAAATCTGAGTATTACGGGACTCTCAAAGTCTTTGTGCGCCCAATGATTCCCGTTCCATCAGCAGCGTTTTTGCAGTGAAAGTGAACCGGATCTGAGACACGCTGCTCTGTTGAGGCAGAGCGTTCAGGGGGAAAACAGCAGTGATGTTCAGACCGACTCAGAGCGTCTTTGTTGTTGCAGTGTCACGTTGTACCAGTCTGCCGCGTCAGCGAGCAGTCACCCCCTGCGGGCGCGGCCACCGACGGCGGCTGATGCGGCCTCCTCTCCTCCGTTTCGCCCGAGGAACGCGCATCGGGAGGACAAAGGGCGCACGCCGGCTCTCTGGGCTTCATTCTCGCCCCCTTGGCTCTGTGTCGCCGAGGTTGCCTCCGTCGTTGTTCGTTGCTCTCGTCGGCGTTGGAAGTTAAAAAAAAATAAAAAAATACCTGCAATTCATCGCTCGCCCTCGCAAGCTGAGTCATATCGCGCTGTGAGGCCGGACGCGTCTGTGGGCAGATCTGCTGAAGCGTTAGAGCTCTTCCTGACTGCTCAGTGCCACGGGTATCATCTCTCTCCGTCCCATCAACTAATCTCCCTCAATCCGTCTCTCCTCACTCGCTCCACGCTGACTCCATCAACAGAGGGAGCCACATCCTCTAGTTTGCTTCTGTGCCGCTCTCTGAATAATTGATATTTATTAAGAAGTGTGTGCGGCGACTCCTCAGTCATTTCACACCAATCCGCGGGGGTTCATGGGGTTTATGTTCTTCCACACGTGTGGGACTAGGTTGTTTTTTTGTGTGTTTTTACTGCGGCTGTGCTGTTATCTTTGACCTTCTGTTCGTGATTTATTGTGACACTCTTATTGGCTGCTCCGCCGTGGTTACTGCTGCTCGTGCCCACAAGCCGAAGGCAATTTCGCGTGTGTCCTACAGCAGCTGTCACACAGAGCGGCAATTTATAGAGAGTCACAGGTTGCACAGAAGAAGTCAAACGGGATTGAGATGAAAAACGATTGAAAAAGTAGCTACAAAGTTAAAACAGCACAATGTATCACAGATAATAGATAGAAAAGACAAGTCAAGGTAATTCATTTAAAGAGTGAAATAAAATAGATGCTTGAATGAGAAGCTCAAACTGAATAAAATAGAATAAAGAGAAGAAGAATAAGTACAGCCCACTAAGAAATACCAATTGAACATTCCCAAATTTTGTTTATCAAAAGGCACTGGCAGGCAGAAATATATTAAACCTCAAATTAAAGAAACTTAGACAAACTGTGTTTGTTTTAAGTTCAGATTAAAACATGATCAGACGGGTTATTCCAGGACTGTTTTGTGTCGACGTCAAGAACCGTCAGCTGACCGAAATCAGGTTATCTGTTCTTGAAGGTTCAAATGGAGAAAGTACGTCATAAATGAGTCCAAAAATCAGACTCAAAATCTGTTTTTTTTTTTTTTTTTTAATCCAGGTGCGAACATGTGTGGAGATCATGTGTCTGGTCGTGTGTGTGTGTGTGTGTGTGTGTGTGTGTGTGTGTGTGTGTGTCTGTCTGTCCACGATTAATCTCGCATACTCCTAAATCAGCCTGATATTTGTGACTGAACGCTCAAAGGCCTCTCGTGGTTGCGTTGATTCACAACTCTTGAAACAAATCTTTTGTTATTCACTGTTGTATTAATGAGCTGCTGGCTCCTCCGTCCTCACTCCTCTTAATTTAACTGTCTGGTGGAAGCTGCAAGTGATCCAAAACGTCTTCAGCAGCAAGAGGGCCACTCAATCGACTAGGCTAACAACAAGCCTGACTTGGTTTGTTTGGTGTTGTTGCCACATTTTGGCTTTTGTCGTGGCTCAACAAACTGACATCCACAGTAAAGTGTGGTCTCAATTTGAACCAAAGCATCTGTGGATTAATTCCATACCCGATACGTGATGATCCACTCAAGTCAGGCACGATTTAAGATGATTACATTTCTTTTCTTTTTCTTTTTTTTTTGTCGTTTGGGACAACGGAGTGAGATTCAGCTCTTCTTTACAGTAGAATAATAACAACACACTCAAGATGAATATGTGGATTTCCTTTTTACTTTTACTTTTTATATATTCAACGGTAAACCACTGTTTTTGCTGCTGAAAAATGTGAAATACAATTTTTTCTAAAGGCCGGATTAGTTTCCAAAAAGTATGGAAGCTTGTTTCTGCCATAACAAAAAAAAAAGAACCAACACTATTGGTGCATCCATCTGCAGCCATAACACTGATCAGATGTTTCCAGTACTCACGAAATGATGAGATACTTTAACACAACAGTTAGCAGCTCTTCACAGGTTACTCTGCATTTGACATATAAATAGACTGTGAGGACATTGAAGACTACTTTAAACGTGGCTTTACAACAGATTGCTGTTTCACGTAGGATCGTACTGAGCAAACGCAACCTTGATTATAATTAATTTTAAGCAAGAAGCAGCTCTGGAGTAGAAAGAATAAAACCGATGAGGCTGAGGTGGCAACCTTCATTGATCAGCAACTGGAAACATCTGGTCAGTGTCATGGTTACAGATGGATGCACCAAAAGTGTTGGTGAAAAAAAAAATCCAGTTTTTTTTTATTTAGTTTTTTGGGCGGAAAAAAGTGATTTTTTTAAAATTATTTTTTTTATGGCGGATTCGGGCTTCCATAAAAAAAGAGCCATCGGAACAGCCGAAGAAGAGTTTTCATGTCGTGAATTTAAAGAAAAGAGAAATAAAACTCCTGACAGACATTTGTTCAAGTGACGGCTATTTGCCAGATAAGAAGATAATGCAGTCGAATATAAAACGATTGCATTCAGCTCGTGCTTTTTCATCGCAGTTATAACGTTAATGCCACAGAGTTTGATAGAGAATAAGAAAGCATAAAATACAATCACGAGCTGAAAGCAGATAACATGGCAGCGATTATCATCCGTAATATAACAGCCACGTATTGAGTGCTTCTCGCTCTGACTCACTGGCGGTCTAGACGGATAAGTGCTGCGCTGATTACCTCCGTGATATTTAAGTTTTTTTCTTTCATGCATGAAATTACTTTTTCTTTCCAATTTCATTCAAACTCTTATCCATCTTAATTGCTGATATTCCTATAATTTTATAATGTGTCAGTCATGTACACATTACAGAATATGAGGCTGAGAATGATTTACATCAGAAGGGGTTTTGTCATTGACAAACACATGTTGACAGCCCAGCGCCTGAAGCGATGGCGGAGCACCGTGAACTCAGGGGACGCACCGGAGATCCCGGTGGATGGATGGAGTCATTGAGATTCCCCTATTATTAGACCTCTCTAATATTAGAGCCTGCATCTGTGCTGCAACAACGGGGAATCAAAAGCTCCACGTCACCCCTGAGTGGAATTAAGTGCTGATGCATAATTGCGATGAATATGCTTAAGGATGTAGTTCATTTTGTGATATTGTCTTTGGGTTTTTTTTTGTTTTTGTGCGGATTTCTATTCATTAGTGTGAATTGTTCATATGGCTCTTCTTTTCTACCACGACCGAATTGCAAGTGGCATATGTTTGAGTCCAGAAAAAAAGAAAAAGCATGGATTTTATTGTATTAATACCTAATATCAAGGGTCTTAACTCCACCGATTCAGTGACTTTTTCCCTGTTCCTACTTTTGTTCTTGGGTTGATGCTCGAGTGGGTTGTCTGTCTATATACAGCGAAACCTCCCTGACTCAAAGAGGTTCCCCAGATCAGGATCTGGATGTTGTTCAGCAGGCGTCAACTCGTTTACCTCGCCCAGCCTTCAGCAGGCCGTGATGGAGTTGAATTCTTAATTTTAGGCTCAAGTGCTTTATTCATGACGGACGCTAACAGAATGTTTTCAATCTTCTTCCTTCAGGACAAAGAACTCTCCACCACAGAAGTGATGTCCTAGAGACGGTGGTCCTCGTCAACCCTTCAGAAGACACCGTGGTGTCAGAGGTAGTAGAGCGCGCTGCTGGTTGCATGGACACTTATATACGTGTCAGCGGTGTGGCCTATTTTAGAGAAAGAAAGTACGTCTCACTGACTCATGTTTATAAGCGAAGCACGGTGTTTGAAAATGTTCCACACCGTTGATAATATGGTGATTTTTCTTATGATTTTTGCAACCAATATTTCTTTTTTTTTACATAAACATTTAAAGATCCATTAACATGATTTATTTATTAATATTATTATTATTATTATTATATATTTTTTCTCTTGTACTTATTATTAGCAACATATATGCTAACACCATTATTTCTGCATACAAACGTTATATGAACCCAGCCTGAAATAATAAGTTGGGCTTGCTTTAGGAATCTGTTAATACTCCTATTATTCCAATTTGGAAAAAATAAAAAAACAAAACTTGAATAACTACAGTAGCTGTATTCTATAGTCAGAATATAATAGAGTCTAAAAAAAGGGAAAAGTCAGATTTAAATCAGGATCTATCTGGTCAAAGAATAATAATAACTTTATTAATCTGGCCATGGATTGAATGACAGCAGTAGGATCTTTGGACACACATCAGATGCACAAAATAAATATTGTGATTAAATACCCAGCAAATCACCTCATCACATGTGTTAAGGATATAGAATACAAGAGACCGATGATCTTTGTTTCTCTTAGATTTTTAGTTTTTGTAGAGAATTCATTGCCATATCTTGTTAACCTTGACACAATTAAAGTGCATCTTCAGCCTGTGACGCAGGCATTTCTCTTTCTACTGTGGCAAAACTGTCTCTCCTTTACCTGTCCTCTGTTTCCCAACCTCTTTCTCTCTTTCTCTGTGTGTGTGTGTGTGTGTGTGTGTGTGTGTGTGTGTCCCAGATCCAGTCTCTAGTCACAGACTCAGCAGGACACAAGCTCCTGGTCTTGAGTGGACAAAGCTCAGATCACGGTGGCCTTCTTCTTCAAACTGGGGTTTTCACCTACCAGACCTTTTCACGTGTCTTTGCTGATCCCCGGGTGAGTCACAACGACTGTCCAGTACCACCCATTAAGAAATGTAAACCGACTTTAACTTGCCTTTCTAGTCTTCCGACCACTCAAAGCGCTTTTAACACTTCACGTCATTAATACAATGATGGCTACGGGGGCTACCATGCCTAAGTGACTGCCTAACTAACTAGCTAACTAACCCACACACATACACTGAAGGCACAGCTTTCGGGAGCAATTTGGGGTTAATTAAGTATCGTACCCGAGGGCACATAGACATGGACTGGAGGAGCCGGGGATCGAACCACCGATCTTCTGATTGGAAAACGACCCCCTCTATCCACAGCTGCCCTAATCCTTTTTCCTTCCACCAAAGTATCTTGTACATTTGTGAATGTGTGTTTGAAATGATTTATTATTAAAGGATAGGTGCATGTATTGATAGCAAAGGTATTCAGGTCCCAACTTTCTCACCTTTCAATTAAAATGATAATTTTGTTATTTTTCTTTTCTTAAGCAGGTCTTTACAACACACTTCTCACACATGTATGCATTAATCATCGCTGACCAATGTGTCCGGGTGTCTCCCTCCTGCAGGTCAGTGAATTACTGGGCACAACAGCCCCCAAGCAGCAGGCTACACTTACTGTGTCCTGCCGCGGGGAGGTGGGCTGGAGCTCCCTGGGACAGCAGCAGGCCCTGCGTGAGTTTCTGGAATACAAACTAAACCCTGAGTCCGTTCTTGCCGAGATGGAGGGCGTCACCGAGTTCACGGAGTACATCTCTGAGACGGTCGACGTCCCTTCGCCTTTTGACCTCCTGGAGCAACCCACATCCGGAGGCTTCCTGAAACTGTCCAAACCGTGTTGCTACATCTTTCCCGGTGGACGCGGAGACTCTGCTCTCTTTGCCGTAAATGGCTTCAACATCTTAGTGGACGGAGGCTCTGAACGGAAATCATGCTTCTGGAAGCTGGTTCGTCACTTGGACCGCATCGACTCGATTCTGCTCACGCACATCGGCGCCGACAATCTCCCGGGTATCAATGGGCTGCTTCAGAGGAAGATAGCGGAACAGGAGGAGGAGCAGTCTCAAGGCTCCACCAACTACAGCGACTGGATGAAGAACCTGATCTCTCCTGAACTAGGTGTGGTATTCTTCAACGTGCCGGAGAAGCTCCGTATGCCAGAATCTAATCTTAAAGTGAAACGCAGCATCGAAGAGGCCTCCCTGACTTTGCAGTACCTGAACAAACTTGGAATCAAACCGGAGCCTCTCTGTCGAGTGGTCAGCAACACCATTGAGCCCATTACTCTGTTCCACAAGATGGGAGTGGGCCGGTTAGACATGTACGTTCTCAATCCTGTCAAAGACAGTAAAGAGATGCAATTTTTAATGCAGAAGTGGGCTGGCAACAGCAAGGCCAAAACTGGTATTGTGCTGCCCAACGGGAAAGAAGGAGAAATATCTGTGCCCTACCTGACATCAGTGACCGCCTTAGTCGTCTGGCTTCCTGCCAACCCTGCTGAAAAGATCATCAGAGTGCTGTTCCCTGGGAATGCACCACAAAACAAGATCCTAGAGGGTCTGGAAAAGTTAAAGCACCTTGACTTCTTGCGCTATCCTGTAGCCACACAAAAGGATATTGCCTCCGGAGCTCCTCCCTCTGTTATAAAACAAACCAAGTTAAAACAAAGAACCGACAGCAAAGAGAGTCTCAAGTCATCGCCGAAGACCACTGCAAAAGCCTCAAAGAAAGAAAATGAAGGACAAGACGATGTGTCAGCCGCCACAGAGGCAAAGAGTGACTCTGTCAAGGAAAATATCTCTGAGAAAAAAGAGGAGAAAAAGCCTACTAAAACGATCAAATCTAAAAGTGATGCGCCAGAAAAGAAAAAACTCCTGAAGGAAAAATCCTTAAAAAAGCACCCGAAGGAAAGGGTGTCAAAAATGGATGAGAAAAAGGACAAGGAAAAGAAAGAGATCAAGAAAGTAAAGAAAGATGACTCTGCTAAAAAAGACGAAAAGAAAGATGTTAAGTCCAAAGATGACAAAAAGAAGGACACATCCAAACCAGAGCTGAGAAAAATGACAAAGCCGGACCTGAAACCGTTTACTCCAGAAGTCAGAAAGACATTGCACAAAGCTAAAGTGTCAAGTAAAGCAAAGACCGGAAAAACCAAAGCAGCAAAGACTTTGCCTGCTGAGCCGAAGCCCGAGGAGCCAAAACCTGAACCTATTCAACCTGAACCAGTGGAGAACGGAGCTGCTGAGGAAAAGTCTGTTTTCTCAACCCCTGAAGACCTCACCAAGGATTTTGAAAATATGAAAAAAGCTGAAGTTGTAGATGTATCAGCAGAGCCTCCAGACAGTTATGAGCCGACAGCACAAAGCCTTACCCAAGAGAAGCAGGAAGCATCTGAAATTCCACCTGAAACAAAGTCTCCAGAAAAGGAGGCATCTGCCCCAGAAGCGAAAGCTGAAGTTGACGACAAAAAGTTGACACAAGAAAGGGAAATGGAAGATGCCCAAAAGTTTGAGGATGAAGGAGCAGCATCTCAGGATGAGGATGAGAAAGAGGAGGAAGAAGAGGCCCCGGCTGCCAAAAAGATTACGGAAGAGGAGGTGGAAGAAGATATGGGAATAGGTGAAGAGGAAGATGAAGCAAAATGGAAGGAAGCAAAGGACGATGGCCTTGACAGGAAACATGAGTTAGAAGAAATGGAGAAATCCGAAAAACTCTCAGCTAAGGTTGGGACAAAAGAGCAGCTACAAACGATTCCATCAGAGGAAGACGAGGAGGAGGAGGCGGTGGAGAAAGCCGAACTGGAGGAGGTAGAAGATTTAGATGTCATAGCAGATGAAGAGATCAAACCTGAAGATGCAGCTGAAGAAGAAATGGTCACTGAAAGAAAAACCACTGACATTCTGGCTGAAGAAGAGGAGGAGGAGGAGGGCTACCTGTCACATGTTGGAGGGGCCACAGCTCCCATAACCTCAGTAGTGCAAGGAGCCGCTGCAGCTGAACACATCTCCTACATCCAAGACGAGACCATCCCCGGCTACTCCGAGACCGAACAGACCATCTCCGACGAGGAGATTCACGAGGAGGCAGAGGAGAGGATACCACACCTTCAATATGACGTTGGCGCCTACGACATCTCTGTTCCAGATCAGACCGGATCATTTGTCAACATTCACGGCATGAGGGAGATGCAGGCTGCAGCTATGACCGAGAAAAGCTTCATCCCGGGCGCGCACGAGCAGGTGTCGGTGTTCACCAACATCATCACCGCTCCTCTGGCGGAAGAGGAGCATGTGTCCTCTGCGACGTCCATCACAGAGTACGACAAAGTGTGCTCTTTCCCTACTTCTATTGCTGAAGACCAATCTGTGGCATCTGTTGCGGCACCTTCAGCTGAGGAGCCACCCAAAAGTCCTGTTATCCTGTCAACCCCACCTGAAGCCACCCAAGGCAAAGAGCAGCCACTGTCTGCCGGATCTCTTTCACCGCCTTCTTTGGAAGAAGACAAACAATCCAAGTCTCCTTCTGATGACTTTGAGCTTCCTGTTGCAGAAGTGAAGACGCCGGCTAAAGCTCCCGAAGCTCACGAGGAAGAAGAGGAAGAGGAGGAGGAAGACCAAACTCCCAATGTAGACATTTCACTTGAAAAACTCCAAGAGGGCTATGCTGCGTCACAGTTATTAGAACGTAAAGAGACGGATATTGAAAAGCTTGCTGGCTCAGTGTCTCCAGTTTCTATACAAGACACCAAACCAGTCCACCTACCAATTGAAGAAGAAAATATAATAGCTGTTGCACCTAAAGATATTTCATCTATCGTGCCTACTAGACCCTTTGGATCTGACTCACTGACTTCAGAGAGTGAAGAGCGCTGTTTCAGTCCAGATGATATCACTGTGAAAATGGCCTCCCCTCCACAGTCCGGACCACCGAGTGCGGCTCACTCTCCTCTTCGTCAGTCACCGGTGGAAGACAAGATGAAGGTCTTCCCTGATTTAGCAACAGACGAGAAAACAAAAAAGGCAGATGAAGCCGGAACAGAGACACAAAAAGAATTTGATAAACAGAAAGCAGATCAGCATGAGGTAGAGGTTTCAACATCTTTAGACGAATCATTTGAGAAGGACATGAAAGAGGTTCCAGTGATGAAGGAGTCAGAAAAAGACTCTTCATCAGCGCCGAAAGATGAAGGCGAACGGTCAGAAACAATCCCTGTGTTTGCTGCGTCTTTAAGAGAAGTTCAGCCACCTGCGTCAGTGAGGGATTCCCTCATTTCATCTGAACAGAGTGATAAAGAGGTGGACCACATGCTCAAAGAAAAAGAACCCAAAGTGCCGATTACAGGAACCTTTCCAGAGAGAGAAAGTCGTTTCCTGGACGATAAAGATGATAACAAGAAAGATGATGATGATGATCATGGTGATAAACCTGCAGTTAAAACCATTAAGGCAGAACAGGAGAAAGAAAAGGACGACACCTCTGATGTCCTACAAATCAAGGATGAGCAAAAACAGAAATCTGTCATCCAGGAAGACGTTTCTGCTGTTGCGTCCATCACGGATGAGAAAGTAGAGAAAGAGACGATAAAGGATGATACCTCTGATATTAAACCCATCAAAGAAGAGCAAATTGCAAAGGGCGTTGTCACGGCTGTTACAGCCACTAAAGATGAGCATAAAGAGCCTGAAAAGGACCACGCTCCTGAAGTCACAACCAACAAAGCAGAGATGGAAATTGCTGCTTCTGAGCTCAAGCAAATCAAAAGTGAGCCGAAGCAGAGAGATGATGATTTTGACCTCAAAACCAAAGGTGCTGAGGAAGCTGAGTTTGAAAGTAGGGATTTGTCTGATAGTGATATTTCTGATATTAGCCCTATAAAGACTGAACAGGTCCGCGCCACAGATATCAAGCCTGTTAAAGACGAGATGGAGAAAGAGGTAAAAAGGGACGATATGCCCATCACTGAACCTACTAAAGATGAAAAGAAAAAGGAGACAGAAACATCTGGTATCAAAGTGATTGAAGATAAGAAAGAGGAAAAAGAGGTGGAAAAGACAGATGCTTCTGCTACAAAGTCCTTTACAGATGAGCAAAGGGAAGATGATAAAGAGATTGGTGACATCACTGTCGCTAAAGTCACCAAAGAAGAAGAAATGATTAGTAAGAAGGATGAGTCTGCTGTTAAGGGACAAGAGATTTGTAAAGATGCTGCCTCAACCATCAGTGAAGATGAAGTTCCCGCTGCCAAGTTAGCCACAGAGCAAGAAAAAGACAAGGAGACAAGTAAAGATGATAGTTCTGACACCAAACTCTCCAAGGAGCAGGAAAAAGACATGACGACACGCAAGGATGATGCCAACGTCTTCAAACCTACTATAGAAGACGTAAGTAAATATGATGCTGCTGCTATTACCAAGGCAGAGGAAGAAGAGAAACTACCAAGTACAGAAGATACTTCTGCTGCTAAACCAACACTTGCAAAAGACAAGGAACAAGAGGAAAGTAAAGATGACACTTCCGCCACCGAATGTACCGAGATAGAAGCAGAGCATGTGCAATTAAGTAAAGATGGTGATTTCTCTGCCGCATCAAGCAAGGCAGAAGCAAAAGAGACACTTAAAGATGCCGTCAAACCAGTCGTGGAGGACGGAGAGGAGAAAGAAAGTAATGAAGAGGCTGTCAAAACCGCCAAGATAGAAGAAGAGGATGTAATGACGTGCAAAGATATTTCCGCTGTCAAAACATCCAAGGACGAATTTGTTACTAAACCCACCATGCAAGACGAAAAGGTGAAAGAAATCAGTAAAGATGTTTGTGCTGTCAAATCAACGATGGAAGAAGAAAAGGAGAAAGCAGTAGATAAGGAGGAAACTTTCGCTGAGGAAGGGGTACCAATTCAAGATCATAGTGTTGCTATCAAACCCATCGAGGAAGAAAAATATACAGTAATTATTAAGGATGAAATTTCTGGTATCAAACCTACCGAGGAGGAAGAAAACAAAGACATTTCTGGTGTAAAAACCCCTGAAGATGAGGAGAAGGTAGAGATGAAAGATGTTGCATTTAAAGAGCAGGAGAAGGCTGATATCACTGAGCACAAACCGATTCCGGAGGAAATTAAAGATAAAGAAAGTGAGAAAGACAAGGAGAAAGAAACTGACTCCAATATAGAGCAGCCCAAGGATGCGAAAGAGAAAGAGTCATCTAAAGTTGAAACCATCGAGGTCGAAGGCAAACAGGGCAGTTGTGAAGCTGAATCCACCAAACAGGAGGCAGAGAAAGAGACGTACACTCCAACATTAAGCGCCAAAGATGACAAAAAAGGGAAAGAGGATTATCCTTTTGATAGTGAATCTAAGAAGGATGATAAAAAAGAAGTGGATCTTCCCGCGTCTCAGACCTTGGAAGAAGAGAGAACGAAAAAGGATGATATTTGGGACATTAGTGATAAGCATATACATGAAGCAACCTCTGATAAGCTTACTGGAACTCAGGTCGAGAAGGAATCTTTTGGTGCTGCAGAGATGCAGCAAGACATCTCTGTAACTACATCGAGTGAAGACATGAAACCAGTGAAAGACGACGTCGGCGCGTCTCCCAGCCACATCCAGGAGGAGCGAAAAGAAGCAAAGGACGAGAAGATGGAGAAAGAAAAAGACGACACGCATGTTGCTGAACTGAGCAAAGAACAGAAAATGGAAAAAGAACAAGAAAAAGAATACACCTATGAGAGCGATGACACCAAAGATGAAAAGATGATGAAAGGAAAAGATGTGGCCGACAAGAAGACAGATGAGATCACTGAAAAAGACTCCTGTGATGGAGACCACACCAGAGAGGAGAAATGGGAGAGAGAGGAGTTACAAGAGAAAGCCGTTAAACAACCTGCACTGAAAGTATCAGGAGAAGCAGCACAGCCATCCAAGTCAGATTACAAATCTGCATTTGTGGTTCAGTCGTCTGACGAAGACAGGGGGGATGAAGAGGAGGAGGAGGAGGACATTTGTATGGGAGGAGCAGGCTCCAGACCTTTGTCAGTGGAGCTGAGAAAATCCGAGCATGACATCTCGTCTTCAGGTCTGCCCTCGTCCCAAAAACCACAGACAAGCGACCAAACTAAACCGCCAGCATCGGAGCAGATCACAGTGATCATACCAACACTCACGATGCAGGAGCCCTCGATAGATGAAGACGGCAAAGAGTTTGGCATAGAAGAATCCAGACTTTCGCCTGAAGCAGGCAAAGATGTCGTGAAAACAGAAACCACAGCTGCACCACTTGCCAAGCCAGAGCCCTCCTTTGATATTGTCACATCAATGGAGACGACTGCACAAGAAAAGGCTTCTGATGTACCAGCAGCTAAAGCAGAGCCAACGTCGGACTCAACTGAGCAAAAGCCCGTGTTGTCAACGGTATCGAGCACTGACAGTCAACCCAGGAGCTCCACGCTCTCGAGCACTGAGAGCCAGTCCAGTGTGGAGGAAACACCGCAACAAGAGCCACAAATACCGCCTCTGACAAGCTCAGCGGTCGGTGCTACAGAAAAGGTGAAGCTGGATGAGAAACCAGGAAAGGAAGCAGAGAGGGAGATGGAAGGAGAGCGAGAGGTGGCTTCTCCCGGATTATCACAGCCGTGTTCATATTTCATGTTGGATTCTGAGGACGCCAGCCACACGGGAGTTAAATCTGACACTGCAAAAATGACCTCGGAGAAGGAAACAGTCGGTGGAAGCATCGGAGATGAAAAGCAAACCTTTGGCGCGTCCAAGTACGATCCGTATGAAAAGCCAATTCCAAAGGATCATGACTTGGACTCCAGAGAAGAAAGCGAGGTTTCTTTGGGTTTCGATCACGCCTCTGATATTGGTATTGATGACAACAGAAGAACAAGCCAGACAGAGGCTGGAGGAGCCATGTTCGTCCTGGACGATCAGGACAAAGAAGAGCCTCTGTCCTTTAGTCGAGTCGACTACAGCCCAGTGTCTCTCACTGAGAGCGAAAGAAGCAGCCACCATAGTGCCTCTCCTAAATACGAAGACAGGGAGAAAGGCCAAGAGGAAGAGTGTGAGCGAGAAGAAAGACCAGATACACCTTATGTTGAAAAGAGCTTTTCATCCGTAGACATGCAAGATAACAAAATGTCCCAGGCGGCTGAGTCTTATTCTTTCAGTCCCAAAGAGGATAAACCCGAGAAGTCGGAGAAAGAGAAAGAGGATATGAAGGAAGGTGCCGCGGCAGCAGCTTTTCAAACGGGGGCGACAGGAGAAAGTGATACGGTTTCTACCAGTGCTGCTGTTCAATCAGCAGGTGTATCGTTAAGACAAGAAACACCGTCTCCGTCATGGAGCCAATCAGATCTTGGTACCCAAGCTTCTGCTGCTCCCGTAGCTTTTGGGGAATTCACAGAAAAAAGAACAACAGAAAAGGAGAGAGAAAAATCTGCTGAGTCACTCAAAGACAAAATGGAGTCCTCTGATCATGAAAGAGAGGGATCTCCATCTGGTCGGCATTCACCTGCAGAAAAAGACATTTTACCTCAACAAGCATCACCTTTAGAGAAAGCGGAAACTTCAGGTGCTTCAAGGACTGCCTCTGCTGCCACATGTTCAGGACATGAAATAGACGATAATGTTTTGGCGTCTGAGAATAATCAAATCAGCAGCTCTGCCTCTTGTAAATCCATGTCAGACTTTCCTGATGGAAAAGAGAGCCTGATAGATAAAAGGTTACTTGTAGAAGGGGAAGATTTCAATGTTGATGATGATGATGAGGACGAAGATGATGAAGAGGAGGAGGAGGAAGAAGAGGAGGATTTGAGTGATGTAGATATGGAAAAGGGTGCCAGAGAACAGTCTGAAAAAGAAATGTGCAGACGTAGCTCTGGTGATAGTGCTACGTTAGCAGAGGTAGAGGACTCAAATAAGAAGTCTCAGCTGCCTGAATCAAGCCTCCTTAAAGATGAAACAGTCTGTAAACCAACACCTGACGATGCCTCAGCTTCAGACAAGCAGGACGTGGGTAAAAAACCATCATCTCCTGAAGCAAAACCACTCAACAAAGATGACGCGGCCACATCCAAACTTCCTGAGGCAAGGAGTGAAGATGCAGGTAAAGCAACTCCGTCACCAGACCCAAGTGTTCGCAGAATGGACGAAAGTGGTTTCACTACATCAGATGCTCCAAAACTTCCTGAAACAAAGAAAGCAGAGGACACAGACAAAACATATTTGTCTCCCAAACCAACCACAAAGAGAAGGTTGTCATCGGCAGAGGATTTGAGCTCTTATGAAGCACTACAGACAAAAAAAGGAGATGACGACAAAGTGTCTCTATCGCCAAGCTTTTTGAAAAAGGAAACTTGCCAAGCAACGTCCACAAGCAGCTTGACAGGCAGCTTTTTGCCACCTGACCATTCAGAATCCATTTCCAAGACTACATCTAGTCCCTCCCCTCCTCTAAGAGGTAGCTATGCCGACATCGGACAGAGTAGATCTGGAGCTTATTCTGAGCATTTTTACAGTGAGCATAGTCAAGTAGGATTGAAGGAAGATAAAGAAGAAACCTTTGTGCTCTCGGATGCCTCCCAGCTATCCAAGCTAAGCGATGATAAATATTATAGCCAAAGAAACATCCAAGAAGAGAATCTAGATGAGGGGCAGACCCTAGATATCACCACAAGACATGAGGAAACTGCCTCATCACCATGCACATACACCACCTTAACATACTCTACTTCAACATACTCCTCCACATCATACAGTTACTCGTCCTCAGCCTCAACTTCTGCCCCTTTGAGCAAACCGTGTGGAGACAAAGTCAAAACTTTTACAACAATATCAAGCCCTAGAGTACCTCTAGCCAAAGAGGAGCCACCGGCGGCAGAGTCTCAGAGCTCCTGCTTCGGAGGATTTCAGAGAGATGAGTACATGGAGGTGACGACGAAACCTGCAACAAAAGTGTCTTTACCCGGCCAGTCCGATGAGACCAAACCATCATATGCATTCTTGTCTACCACTGCCAAACAGACTGAGGATCAAAGCGGTTCTGCAAAGCCTGAAACTGAGACAAAGTCAAGCACTGACTGTTTTTATATGCTAGAAACTATGATTGCACCATCCTCCGCTGCACCGTCCCTGCAAAGCATCGAACCAGTAAAGGTGTCAGAGGGTGTATCAGAGGCTTGCTTCGATGTCTCTCCCCTCCAAAGGGCTCACTCCTCTGACAAGGTGTCCCAAGAGTCATCAGACGACGAGGAGCCTGTTACACTTGAAATGGAGGACAGCGCCCCACCATGTCGTATTGAATGTCAAAAAATCAAAGTGGCTGAGCAACAGGAGAGTTTTTCATTGATATCCGAGTCCTATGTGGTGGAAAGCACCTCACAGTCCACGGAGACGAAGACGGTCGTCAACACCTCTACTACTGTTGTGTCTAAACCTGATGTGGTGATGGAAACAACTCAACAGACAGCCTCACTTAATTCACTCAGTGATAGCGGAGCTAGCAAAGCCACATGTGCCACAACAGACGTGTCCAAAACAGAGGACGATAAAGAGAAAAGGGTGAAAACACCGGAGGGAAAAGAGGAAAACACAAACGGAGCAATTGCACCTTTGAAGGAAGAAGAAAAGACGTTAACTGCTAAAGACTGTGAGGTCAAGCAGAAAATAGAGGAACGGTTGTGTAAAGACAGCACAGAGGAGAGGAAGGCAACAGCTGATCCAAAGATGTGGGAAAAAGCAGAAGATGGCAAGAAAGGAGAGGCAGAAAAAATCGAGGAGAAAAGCTTTTTGGAGATGCCACCAGAGAGATTAGAGGTCAGGAGAAGGAGCAGTATATCTGATTGGGAACTACTACAGAGGCCTGAAGACTGCCCAAGTGCCCCTCCTCCAGGTTATGGTGATGATGACGAGGAGGATGAGGAAGCGATGGAATGGATGACCAGCGTCCATAGTACCGCTATGTCCTCGTCGAAAGATGCCTATCACGCAGAAACATCAAGCAAAGGAGCCGCAAGGGCTGATCGTCCCTCTGACTTGAACACCGGTGCCTCCTCCTCAGCCTCCTATCCAGGCCACTCCTCTTGCGAATACAAACATCGCAAAGGAGAACTTTCTCCGTCGTTCATCAACCCGAGCCCTCACCCGCTCTCCAGTGACGAGGGCGAGGGTGAGGAGGACCACCGCAGTGACCACTCCCAGGAAGGAGACGAGGACGATCAGGAGCAACACTCCGTGAAAAGGAGGTCGCACAAGCAGAGGCACCACCACACTCAGAGTTTCCCCGGAGACGCTGGACAGGGGCCACAGCAGCTGCCCGGCGCCATGTCGTCCGGTTTGGCGGTGACGTTAGCCGGAGAGGAAACACCTCCGACATCAGCGAGCGAGTCGTTGCCTTCACAGTCGGATTCTGACGTTCCTCCAGAGACCGAGGAGTGTCCGTCCATAACAGCTGAGGGAAATCTGGACTCGGACGAAGACGCCGAACATCTGCCGGTGGACAAATTATCTGGAGCTGGAGGGGGTCACCATCCTCCATCACCAAGGTCAGCTCAGAAGACTCATGACCCACCTCCCACCCCGATGAAGGACCCTCATCCCCACCCTCCGCACCCAGATGTGTGCATGGTAGATCCAGAGGCTCTTCTCAATGACCACAGCAGCACAGAGAAACTTCCTAAAAAGGAGCACAAGACCACCAAGGGCCTTAGAAAGGGCAAACCCAAGTCGGCCTCCCCCGCTCGTAAGGGGGAAGTCCGGAAGAGGTCCTCTACTCCAGTGAAGCAGACCTCCAAGGACTCCGCCTCACCTCGATCAGCCTCCCTCAGGAGGAAGGACACAGACAGAAGCTCCAGGCTGATCAAGATGTCTGAGACTCAAGGCTCCAAGAGTGAGATCCTCAACCCGGGGAAAGGCTTGGTCAATGGAGTCAAGAGCAGTTCAGGTGTGTTAACATCTTCCCATCCTGTTACATAACAGAAATGTACCTTCAACATGATTCCTGGGTTTAATCACACTGCCTTCTCACCAAAAAAAGGATTTTTCTAAGCTGGAAATGATATATCTGAGATACTGATAATATACCTGGTATTGGAACTTTTTGACATTTAAAATTAAGTTAGAAGTAGATGTTAACGGAATCCAGCCATTAGCCACATTAACATATTCATCAAAAAGCGATGATAATGTCATCCAAACAATTACATAGTGTTTTTGAATTCATAATATTTAAATGTGATTCAGCTTTTGAAATATACTTAACGACACTAACATATAAATTATTATACTAACGTCAGGAGATGACATTTAGGGAAGTTGTACATTAAGATTTTGTGCAAATTAAACTAGTTGAGTGGTTACATTATTTCTAGATTTAATTATTTGATTATGTAAATCAATGCATTCATGTTAGCAGCTTATTTTCTTTTTGCAGCTACCGTATGCTAAGTCTGCACTTGACTGTCTTGTAATTCAGACATGCAACTGCTCTTTATCAGATCTATAAAGTGATTGGTTTACATAAACAAGATAATGAACATCAGGTAATTTGTTCAGTTGAGGAACAAGTTGGTCTTTGCTACTGTGGTGCAACAACTAGTATTCACCTGTAATGCTGTTTTATACCTCTGCTCACCTCCAGGAAACAACTCCCAGAAAACTAGCTCGGCCGTGCCCCCTGGACCACCCATCTATGTCGACCTGGCCTACGTGCCCAACCACTGCAGTGCCAAGAACGTGGACCAGGAATTCTTCAAGAGGGTGCGAGCTTCGTACTACGTGGTGAGCGGGAACGACCCGGGCAGTGGAGAGCCCAGCCGTGGAGTCCTGGATGCCCTGCTGGAGGGCAAAGCTCAGTGGGGCTCCAATTCACAGGTATTTACCTTCATCAGGCTGTCTGTACCTCCATATCTTTCCTCTACATGCCCACTAGGGTGTGTAGGGTGTATGTTTCAACATGCAACCCAACATATGGTCAGTGTTTCCCCTGTTTTTGTGTGCCACTGCTAAAATTTAACACAATCATTAATATCCTCTCCTCTCGTGTTTCACCTTTATGTCGAAATAAAATTTCAAAATTAAAGCCCTTCAAAATCCCATGCATGAGCTAACTTCAAATCACATTCATGAGGCAATTTGTCTAATTTCAGATGGGAATTTAGAGGAAATGGCGCATAGTTACAAAATCATTTCATGTCAGGTTGATAGCAGAGCATCTCAAGGTGTCACTCAGAGAGAACCAGGACATTCTGATGTAGCATTTCAAAATTAAAGCCCTTCAAAATCTCATTCATGAGCTAACTTCAAATCACATTCATGAGACAATTTGTCTAATTTCAGATGGGATTTTAGAGGAAATGGTGCATAGTTACAAAATCATTTCACCTCAGGTTAAAATGAAGTAATTCATTTTAGAAAAATTAATTTCACTGAATTGCCCTGCAGCTTTAAATTCAGTTCATTCAGGTGTGAAGTGATGTCAATCAAAAAAGCCACGATATTATATATATAATATATTATATTATAAGAGAAATCTGTGAGCATGGACTTTATCTGTGGTTATTAAACTACTTGTTTCAGCTCTATTATCGCTGTTAACATCATAGTTGGTCAATGAATTCATGTGTTAGGATTCTGATCATATTGAGCTCTTAGGTTTATTTTCTGTGTCTTTATTTCAGATGTGAGTTGGTACGTTTACTCAAAAGAGTTGTGCTTTGTCTCATAGTGGCGCTTCACATTACCGCTTTTAATAATCGCCACGGTCTCTGAACATATGAGACATACTGGTTTTAAACTGTCCATGGGAAGAATGAACCTATGAAAAAGTCTGTTCATTGTTGGTTAAAGACTCTGGTCTCTCTGGTCTCTCTGGTTTCTCTGGTCTCTCTGGTGTCTCTGGTCTCTCTGGTCTCTCTGACCACTTCTCTCTCTTTGGAGAACGTCATGTGAAATAACTTCTCTGACACACATAATAATTCTCCTACTCCTCGTTCTCTTTCCTCGTCTCCCCCGTGTGTCTACATCTCACTCGAGTCAGGAAACTTGTCAGAATACCCAAATTTGATTGGCTGAGCTGCATCACGTGATGTGATTTACGCCGCTGAACAAGTGCCGTAAAGGCTGGAAAAGCTGCGCCGGTTAAAATAAAAGCGCTTCGTCAAAATGTAATAATTCTCAATTATCTATCGGTTTTAGGTCCTGGGTCCGGATACAACGGCGTCTGGGTCCGGATCTTAAAAAAAACTTTGTATAGTATGTTGAAAAATAATTCATAAAAAGTCATGGTGTATTATGTTGAAAAAAAATTCATAAAAAGTAATTGTGTAGTATGTCAAAAGTCATAGTATAGTATGCCTCAAAAGATGTCATAAAAACTTATAGTACATTATGTCAATAAAATCAAAAAGTCATCGTTCATTATGTTGAAAAAATGTCAGAAGCCATAGTATATAATAATGGCACAAAAAGTCATAGTATAGTATGTTGAAAAAAAATTTGTAAAAACTCATAGTATAATATGGCGTAGAATTACAGAAAAAAGTCATAGTATAGTATGTCAAAAAAGTGTCATAATAATCGTAGTATATTATGTTGTACAAAATTACATTAAAAGATAAGATGAAGTTTGTCTTAAAAAAAATCATAAAAAGTCATAGTATAGTATGTCGAAAAAAATCATAAAAATTCATACTACAGTATGGCGAAGAATTACGGAAAAAAGTCAAAGTATAGTATGGCGAAAAAAGATTCATAAAAAGTCATAGTATAGTATGTCGAAAAAGAAATCATAAAAAAGTCATAGTATAGCATGTCAAAAAAAGGAAAAAAAGTCATAGTATAGCATGTCGAAAAGTGGAAAAAACAGTCATAGTATAGTATGTCTAAAAAAAGTCATAGTAATAGTATTTTGGGGTTAAGTGTCTTGATGAAGGACAGATTGACATGAGACTAGTGGAGCAGGAGCCGGGGATTGAACCGACAACCCTCTGATTGAAAGGCAGCCCTGCGCTCCACTTAGCCACGGACATCTGTTGAGAATGACTGGCTTAGTATGTCGAAAACAGTCATAGTATAGCATGTCGAAAAGTGGAAAAAACAGTCATAGTATAGCATGTCGAAAAGTGGAAAAAATAGTCATAGTATAGCATGTCGAGAAAAGTCATAGTAATGGTATTTTGGGGTTAAGTGTCTTGCTGAAGGACACATTAACATGAGACTAGCAGCCAGGGATTGAACCGACGACCCTTTGATTGAAAGGCAGCCCTGCTCTCCACTTAGCCACGGACACCATCTGAGAACCACTGGCATAGTATGTCTATAAAAAGTCATAGTATAGCATGTAGAAAACAGTCATAATATAGCATGTCGAAAAAGTGAAAAACGGTCATTGTATAGCATGTCGAAAAAAGTGAAAAACGGTCATTGTATAGCATGTCGAAAAAAGTCAAAAAACAGTCATAGTATAGTCTGTCGAAAACAGTCATAGTATAATATGTCGAAATAAAAATTATAAAAATTCATAGTATAGTTTGTCGAAAAAAAAATCATAAAAATTCATACTATAGTATGTCGAAGAATTATGGAAAAAAAGTCATAGTATAGTATGTTGAAAAAAATTCATAAAAAGTCATAGTGTAGTATGTCGAAAAAAGTGAAAAACAGTCATAGTACAGTATGTCTAAAAAAGTCATAGTAATAGTATTTTGGGGTTTAGTGTCTTGATGAAGGACACATTAACATGAGACATAGTATGTCTATAAACAGTCATAGTATAGCATGCCGAAAACAGTCATAGTATAGCCCGTCGAAAAAAGTGAAAAACGGTCAAAGTATAGCATGTCGAAAACAGTCATAGTATAGCATGTCGAAAAAAGGAAAAAACAGTCATAGTATAGTATGTCTAAAAAAAGTCATAGTAATAGTATCTTGGGATTAAGTGTCTTGATAAAGGACAGATTGACATGAGACTAGTAGAGCAGGAGCCGGGGATTGAACCAACGACCCTCTGATTGAAAGGCAGCCCTGCTCTCCACTTAGCCACAGACACCTGTTGAGAATGACTGGCTTAGTATGTCTATAAAAAGTCATAGTATAGCATGTAGAAAACGGTCATAGTATAGCCCGTCGAAAAAAGTGAAAAACGGTCATAGTATAGCATGTTGAAAAAAATCAAAAAACAGTCATGTCGAAAAGTGGAAAAAACAGTCATAGTATAGTATGTCTAAAAAAGTCATAGTAATAGTATTTTGGGGTTAAGTGTCTTGCTGAAGGACACATTAACATGAGACTAGCAGAGCAGGAGCCAGGGATTGAACCGACAACCCTTTGATTGAAAGGCAGCCCTGCGCTCCATTTAGCCACGGACACCATTTGAGAACCACTGGCATAGTATGTCTATAAAAAGTCATAGTATAGCATGTAGAAAACAGTCAAAAAACAGTCATAGTATAGCATGTCGAAAACAGTCATAGTATAGCCTGTCGAAAAAAGTGAAAAACGGTCATAGTATAGCATGTCGAAAAAAGTCAAAAAACTGTCATAGTATAGCATGTCGAAAACAGTCATAGTATAGCCTGTCAAAAAAAGTGAAAAACGGTCATAGTATAGCATGTCAAAAAAAGTGAAAAACGGTCATAGTATAGCATGTCGAAAACAGTCATAGTATAGCATGTCGAAAACAGTCATAGTATAGCCTGTCGAAAACAGTCATAGTATAGCCTGTCGAAAAAAATGAAAAACGGTCATAGTATAGCATGTCGAAAACAGTCATAGTATAGCATGTCGAAAAAAGTGAAAAACGGTCATAGTATAGCATGTCGAAAAAAGTGAAAAACAGTCATAGTATAGCATGTCAAAAAAGTCAAAAAACAGTCATAGTATATTATGTCGAAAACAGTCATAGTAAAGCCTGTCAAAAAAAGTGAAAAACAGTCATAGTATAGTATGTCGAAAACAGTCATAGTAAAGCCTGTCGAAAAAAGTGAAAAACAGTCATAGTATAGTATGTCGAAAACAGTCATAGTAAAGCCTGTCGAAAAAAGTGAAAAACAGTCATAGTATAGTATGTCTAAAAAAAGTCATAGTAATAGTATTTTGGAGTTAAGTGTCTTGATGACATGTGTCTGATTGACATGAGACTAGTAGAGCAGGAGCTGAGGATTGAACCTACGACTCTCTGATTGAAAGGCAGCCCTGCTCTCCACTTAGCCACGGATACCTGTTGAGAACAACTGGCTTAGTATGTCTATAAAAAGTCATAGTATAGTATGTAGAAAACTAATAATATAGCATGTCGAAAAAAGTGAAAAACGGTCATAGTATAGCATATCGAAAAAAGTGAAAAACGGTCATAGTATAGCATGTCGAAAAAAGTGAAAAACGGTCATAGTATAGCATGTCGAAAACAGTCATAGTATAGCCTGTCGAAAAAAATGAAAAACGGTCATAGTATAGCATGTCGAAAACAGTTATAGTATAGCCTGTCGAAAAAAATGAAAAACGGTCATAGTATAGCATGTCGAAAACAGTCATAGTATAGCATGTCGAAAACAGTCATAGTACAGCCTGTCGAAAAAAATGAAAAACGGTCATAGTATAGCATGTCGAAAACAGTGAAAAACGGTCATAGTATAGCATGTCGAAAACAGTCATAGTATAGCATGTCGAAAACAGTCATAGTATAGCATGTCAAAAAAAGTGAAAAACGGTCATAGTATAGCATGTCAAAAAAAGTGAAAAACGGTCATAGTATAGCATGTTGAAAACAGTCATAGTATAGCATGTCAAAAAAAGTGAAAAACGGTCATCGTATAGCATGTCGAAAAAAGTCAAAAAACAGTCATAGTATAGCATGTCGAAAACAGTCATAGTATAGCCTGTCAAAAAAAGTGAAAAACGGTCATAGTATAGCATGTCAAAAAAAGTGAAAAACGGTCATAGTATAGCATGTTGAAAACAGTCATAGTATAGCCTGTCGAAAAAAATGAAAAACGGTCATAGTATAGCATGTCGAAAACAGTCATAGTATAGCATGTCGAAAAAAATGAAAAACGGTCATAGTATAGCATGTCGAAAAAAGTGAAAAACAGTCATAGTATAGCATGTCGAAAAAAGTGAAAAACAGTCATAGTATAGCATGTCGAAAAAAGTCAAAAAACAGTCATAGTATATTATGTCGAAAACAGTCATAGTAAAGCCTGTCGAAAAAAGTGAAAAACAGTCATAGTATAGTATGTCTAAAAGAAGTCATAGTAATAGTATTTTGGAGTTAAGTGTCTTGATGACATGTGTCTGATTGACATGAGACTAGTAGAGCAGGAGCTGGGGATTGAACCTACGACTCTCTGATTGAAAGGCAGCCCTGCTCTCCACTTAGCCACGGATACCTGTTGAGAACAACTGGCTTAGTATGTCTATAAAAAGTCATAGTATAGTATGTAGAAAACAGTAATAATATAGCATGTCGAAAAAGGTGAAAAACGGTCATAGTATAGCATATCGAAAAAAGTGAAAAAACGGTCATAGTATAGCATGTCGAAAAAAGTGAAAAACGGTCATAGTATAGCATGTCGAAAACAGTCATAGTATAGCATGTCAAAAAAAGTGAAAAACGGTCATAGTATAGCATGTCAAAAAAAGTGAAAAACGGTCATAGTATAGCATGTTGAAAACAGTCATAGTATAGCCTGTCGAAAAAAGTGAAAAACGGTCATAGTATAGCATGTCGAAAACAGTCATAGTATAGCATGTCAAAAAAAGTGAAAAACGGTCATCGTATAGCATGTCGAAAAAAGTCACAAAAACAGTCATAGTATAGCATGTCGAAAACAGTCATAGTATAGCCTGTCAAAAAAAGTGAAAAACGGTCATAGTATAGCATGTCAAAAAAAGTGAAAAACGGTCATAGTATAGCATGTTGAAAACAGTCATAGTATAGCCTGTCGAAAAAAATGAAAAACGGTCATAGTATAGCATGTCGAAAACAGTCATAGTATAGCATGTCGAAAAAAATGAAAAACGGTCATAGTATAGCATGTCGAAAAAAGTGAAAAACAGTCATAGTATAGCATGTCGAAAAAAGTGAAAAACAGTCATAGTATAGCATGTCGAAAAAAGTCAAAAAACAGTCATAGTATATTATGTCGAAAACAGTCATAGTAAAGCCTGTCGAAAAAAGTGAAAAACAGTCATAGTATAGTATGTCTAAAAGAAGTCATAGTAATAGTATTTTGGAGTTAAGTGTCTTGATGACATGTGTCTGATTGACATGAGACTAGTAGAGCAGGAGCTGGGGATTGAACCTACGACTCTCTGATTGAAAGGCAGCCCTGCTCTCCACTTAGCCACGGATACCTGTTGAGAACAACTGGCTTAGTATGTCTATAAAAAGTCATAGTATAGTATGTAGAAAACAGTAATAATATAGCATGTCGAAAAAGGTGAAAAACGGTCATAGTATAGCATATCGAAAAAAGTGAAAAACGGTCATAGTATAGCATGTCGAAAAAAGTGAAAAACGGTCATAGTATAGCATGTCAAAAAAAGTGAAAAACGGTCATAGTATAGCATGTTGAAAACAGTCATAGTATAGCCTGTCGAAAAAAGTGAAAAACGGTCATAGTATAGCATGTCGAAAACAGTCATAGTATAGCATGTCAAAAAAAGTGAAAAACGGTCATCGTATAGCATGTCGAAAAAAGTCAAAAAACAGTCATAGTATATTATGTCGAAAACAGTCATAGTAAAGCCTGTCGAAAAAAGTGAAAAACAGTCATAGTAATAGTATTTTGGAGTTAAGTGTCTTGATGACATGTGTCTGATTGACATGAGACTAGTAGAGCAGGAGCTGGGGATTGAACCTACGACTCTCTGATTGAAAGGCAGCCCTGCTCTCCTCTTAGCCACGGATACCTGTTGAGAACAACTGGCTTAGTATGTCTATAAAAAGTCATAGTATAGTATGTAGAAAACTAATAATATAGCATGTCGAAAAAGGTGAAAAACGGTCATAGTATAGCATATCGAAAAAAGTGAAAAACGGTCATAGTATAGCATGTCGAAAAAAGTGAAAAACGGTCATAGTATAGCATGTCGAAAACAGTCATAGTATAGCATGTCAAAAAAAGTGAAAAACGGTCATAGTATAGCATGTCAAAAAAAGTGAAAAACGGTCATAGTATAGCATGTTGAAAAGAGTCATAGTATAGCCTGTCGAAAAAAGTGAAAAACGGTCATAGTATAGCATGTCGAAAACAGTCATAGTATAGCATGTCAAAAAAAGTGAAAAACGGTCATAGTATAGCATGTTGAAAACAGTCATAGTATAGCCTGTCGAAAAAAATGAAAAACGGTCATAGTATAGCATGTCGAAAAAAGTGAAAAACAGTCATAGTATAGCATGTCGAAAAAAGTGAAAAACAGTCATAGTATATTATGTCGAAAACAGTCATAGTAAAGCCTGTCGAAAAAAGTGAAAAACAGTCATAGTATGTCTAAAAGAAGTCATAGTAATAGTATTTTGGAGTTAAGTGTCTTGATGACATGTGTCTGATTGACATGAGACTAGTAGAGCAGGAGCTGGGGATTGAACCTACGACTCTCTGATTGAAAGGCAGCCCTGCTCTCCACTTAGCCACGGATACCTGTTGAGAACAACTGGCTTAGTATGTCTATAAAAAGTCATAGTATAGTATGTAGAAAACAGTAATAATATAGCATGTCGAAAAAGGTGAAAAACGGTCATAGTATAGCATATCGAAAAAAGTGAAAAACGGTCATAGTATAGCATGTCGAAAAAAGTGAAAAACGGTCATAGTATAGCATGTCGAAAACAGTCATAGTATAGCATGTCAAAAAAAGTGAAAAACGGTCATAGTATAGCATGTCAAAAAAAGTGAAAAACGGTCATAGTATAGCATGTTGAAAACAGTCATAGTATAGCATGTCAAAAAAAGTGAAAAACGGTCATCGTATAGCATGTCGAAAAAAGTCAAAAAACAGTCATAGTATAGCATGTCGAAAACAGTCATAGTATAGCCTGTCAAAAAAAGTGAAAAACGGTCATAGTATAGCATGTCAAAAAAAGTGAAAAACGGTCATAGTATAGCATGTTGAAAACAGTCATAGTATAGCCTGTCGAAAAAAATGAAAAACGGTCATAGTATAGCATGTCGAAAACAGTCATAGTATAGCATGTCGAAAAAAATGAAAAACGGTCATAGTATAGCATGTCGAAAAAAGTGAAAAACAGTCATAGTATAGCATGTCGAAAAAAGTGAAAAACAGTCATAGTATAGCATGTCGAAAAAAGTCAAAAAACAGTCATAGTATATTATGTCGAAAACAGTCATAGTAAAGCCTGTCGAAAAAAGTGAAAAACAGTCATAGTATAGTATGTCTAAAAAAAGTCATAGTAATAGTATTTTGGAGTTAAGTGTCTTGATGACATGTGTCTGATTAACATGAGACTAGTAGAGCAGGAGCTGGGGATTGAACCTACAACTCTCTGATTGAAAGGCAGCCCTGCTCTCCCCTTAGCCACGGATACCTGTTGAGAACAACTGGCTTAGTATGTCTATAAAAAGTCATAGTATAGTATGTCGAAAAAAATCATAAAAATTCATACTATAGTATGGCGAAGAATTACGGAAAAAAAGTCATAGTATAGTATGTCGAAAAAAATTCATAAAAAGTCATAATATAGTATGGTGAAAAAAGATTCATAAAAAGTCATAATATAGCCTGTCGAAAAAAGTCAAAAAACAGTCATAGTATAGCATGTCGAAAAAAGTCAAAAAACAGTCATAGTATAGCATGTCAAAAAAAAGGAAAAAACAGTCATAGTATAGCATGTCGAAAAGTGGAAAAAACAGTCATAATATGTCTAAAAAAAGTCATAGTATCTTGGGGTTAAGTGTCTTGATGAAGGACAGACTGACATGAGACTAGTAGAGCAGGAGTCGGGGATTGAACCGACGACCCTCTGATTGAAAGGCAGCCCTGCGCTCCACTTAGCCACAGACACCTGTTGAGAAAGACTGGCTTAGTATGTCTATAAAAAGTCATAGTATAGCATGTCGAAAACAGTCATAGTATAGCCTGTTGAATAAAGTGAAAAACGGTCATAGTATAGCATGTCAAAAAAAGGAAAAAACAATCATAGTATAGCATGTCAAAAAAAAGGAAAAAACAGTCATAGTATAGCATGTCGAAAAAAGTGAAAAACGGTCATAGTATAGCATGTCGAAAAAAAAATCATAAAAAGTCATAGTATAGTATGTCGAAAAAAATCATTAAAATTCATACTATAGTATGGCAAAGAATTACGGAAAAAATGTCATAGTATAGTATGTCGAAGAATTATGGAAAAAAAGTCATAGTATAGTATGTTGAAAAAAAAATCATAAAAAGTCATAGTATAGTATGTCGGAAAAAAAATCATAAAAATTCATAGTATAGTATGGCAAAAAAAAATCATACAAATTCTTAGTATAGTATGGCGTAGAATTACAGAAAAAAAGTCATAGTATAGTATGTCGGAAAAAATACAGAAAGAAATCTTAGAATAGTACGTCTTAAAATATCCATTAAAAAAGTAATTGTATAGTATGTCTTAAAAAAGTCATAAAAAATCATAGTGTAGTATGTCTTAAAAAAGTCATAAAAAGTCATAGTGTAGTATGTCATAAAAAATGTTAGAAGAAATCATAATATAGCATGTCTAAAAAGTCATAGTATAGTATGTCAAAAAATGTCATAAAAAGTCATGGTATATTATGTTGTAAAATGGTATGTCTTAAAATAAACTCATAAAAAGTAATTGTGTAGTATATCAAAAGTCATAGTATAGTATGCCTCAAAATATGTCATAAAAAGTTATTGTACATTATGTAAAAAAAATCAAAAAGTCATTGAAAGAAATCAATCAGAAGTCACAGACATCAGAAGTCTGGGTATATTAAGTCATGAAAGTTACAGGAGAAATTCATAGTAGTATGTCATTAACGATGTCATCAAAAGTTCATAAAACCTGCAAGATATTTCATGTTGTTTATTGTCATGTGCACAATTACAGAGAAACAGTCGCTGGCAATGAAACTCTAAGACCTCAGGCCCCGTCCCAACAATGCTCATTAAATACGTGCACAGGAATAAAATATAAGATACAGAATAAAATAATATGATATATTTTTGTTAGACAGTGCTTATAGTAATAGTTATAGTATAAAGTAAAGTGACCGTGTCAAAGTGGTGAGCTGAGCAATTCAAACGTCTTAAGGCCTGCG
Organism: Cebidichthys violaceus; assembly: GCF_023349555.1. Classification (NCBI taxonomy): domain Eukaryota; kingdom Metazoa; phylum Chordata; class Actinopteri; order Perciformes; family Stichaeidae; genus Cebidichthys; species Cebidichthys violaceus. The sequence continues at coordinate 3,280,993 of NW_027176483.1, forward strand.
AGGTTGAGCTGTTCTCGAGCCTCTTGGTGCTGGACTGTATTCTGTGGGTCATGGTCCCTGATAATCTTGTTGGATTTCTTCCTGCACTGTCGGGTGTTGAGGTCCTTCCATGATTGGCAGCCTTGTCCTGGTGATGTGCTACCCCCCCCCCCCCCCCCCACTACGTCCCCTCTCATTTTATTTCCATGTGTCCCTCTCCAGGTGACCCTGATCCCGACCCACGACTCTGAGGTGACCCGGGACTGGTACCAGCAGACTCACGAGAGGCAGCAGGACCTGAACATCATGGTCCTGGCCTCCAGCAGCACCGTGGTCATGCAGGACGAGTCCTTCCCTGCCTGCAAGATCGAGTTCTGAGCTCCTCCTCTCCCCCCACCCTCCTCTCCCCCCACCCTCCTCCTCCCCTCCCCGTCATCTGTTCTCACTGGAGGTAGGGCGAGACCGAACAGCACTCTCTGCTTCAAAGCTTCTCGCTCTCATGGTACCAGTCCAAAAACCGCATTCGCTGCAGCCGTCAATACACTAGATTCTGTTAGCTGAAGTCAAAGCTCTGGGTTTATGCTCTCTGTGACAGTGGGGGGGGTTATGACGCAAATAATAACGTGCCGTTATGGGTTTTTGTCTTCTTCTTCTTCTGTGAGTTAACCATCTGCCTTCACACAGGCACTTACAATCGTGGTAAAAAAAAAATAATTATTCTAAAACATTTCCAGCAACATTATCACGCTTGCTTTGCCTCAAATCCAACAGACAAACGGACTTCATGACCCCACAAAATGCATAACGCCAGAGATTTTGTAGTTCTAAAACTCTACGGCTCAAATCACAACTGACACGGAAACTTAATACTCCAAAAAAGGGCCAAAACAAGTGCCAAAACACTGTTAAAACAGAAGTTCTCATTCGTTAACTTCTCCGAAAAAAACGTCTCCTAAATGAATCGGCGATCGATAAACGTGTTCAGATTACATGCAGTGTTTTTAGGAGAATAGACATTTATTTTTTCCTGTTTATTTACCATCTGTGCTCCTCCTTGGCAATTCTGATCACGCTACAGTAGCTGTTGGATGAACTCAATAATGACATATATTGATGTTACATAAGAGACAAAAAAAAAAAAAAAAAAAAGGTTCCTTCTCGTCATTCGTGGTGAAGTTTTTTAACGGAGGTGCCTGAAGTTGGACCTCTTTCTGCTCGGCTTTCACATCCCAGCTGGTGCATGATGCTTGCGTTTTTTTAAAGCTCGGACTCTTTAAGAACCCGCGGAGGGTTACGTCCTCTCTTTAGCCAGCCTTTAAGTGTGGAATGCAGTATAGTGTAGATAGGTCACTACACTGTTTGGCCGTCAATGCTCGAGTGAATTCAATAGGTGCCAGGGCAGAAAGGACAACGACGACGACGACGTCGTCTGCACACTAAAATCATCCCAATGTATGTGCTCCAGTATACATGTAGGGGGAAAACCTTTCTATTTCAACACAGAGTTATGTGAAATAAATGATATTATTTTTGCGATGATGCGGGAACTTCGGTCGAATGCGTTTGAGGAGAAGGTTTAACGAATCGGTCATTTCCTCCCGTTCGGCTACATCTCACCGTCTCCGTCGATATATCGCCGAGCGATGGGAAGATGAAACAAGCGGCGACCTGCGACTAATGTAGCAACGGAAGCCCGGAAGCCCGGTGTCGCGCCAGTGAGAACTGCAATATTTAGAGGTATTATTGGAGTTGTTTTTCAGGGAAAAAGTGAGTGTGAGGTGTGTTACAGGAGGCTTCGTTCATGTGCCTTTAGCTTGTGCTCTTGGAGAGAGAAAGGGGGATATTTTAAGGACATGTCAGCCATTATGAAGCGGAGCAAGAAACCAGGGTAAATCAAACAGAACAAAGTTCACAATAGAAGACCAATCGGGTTCATACAAGTACACGCACAAACCTTATCCTACACTAAAGAACTTTGGATCCCTGTGATCCAATTCAGCGCCAACGCCACATTCTGAAACGACACTTTAAAACAAACGTGAATGTCTTCGAGCAGAAAAATTGCACCAAATAGGAATGTACTTTTGTTGAGAGTTTAGAAGTTGGATTTATGTTTTGTAGTTGAAGCACAGAGAGCGAGTGTGGTCGGAGAGAAACTAACTTTTCATTGTGTTGTAAAAAATAACGTGCCGGACGTTCCTCCAAACTGAGCGGGTTTAAGAGGACGGCATCTTAGGTTCTGAAGCAATTACCTGATATTAATCCCACAGTAATATTTATAGAATGAGCATGAATGATTACGATTGTACCGGACGCTAATATAAAGTAGGAATGCCTTTGAGGTAGTGTGTTTTTTGTGTATGTGTGTGTGTGTGTGTGAGCATATTATAATAATAATAATAATAATATAACGCAGCAGGGTGAAAGCTCTTCCTGCTGGTTCACAGCTCGATTGGCGAGTCGCTCACACGCTCACATTTTTTTAATTTACGCGGGGCCAAGTTTTATTTCTGCATTTATATATCATTTTTAGAGTAACAAATTTACATTTTCAATTCAATTCTGGTTTAATTTCCTCCAAATGCGTGCTGAGAAGCAAATCTTACTGTATTTTTCATTTCACTAGAACTACATTTCCGCCGAGACGGCTCAATCACACGCTTTGTGTTTGTGTTTGTGTTTGTGTGGACCGGGGCCGGGCCGGGCCGGGCCGGGCCGGGCCGGGCGATGGAGGAGGGGAGGCTTTGGATTTCCAGAAAGGACTCAAAGTTTGAGCTACTGATGACGGATTGATAGTCCGGATGTTGCCGACTAAAGGCAGGGAGGATCCTCTCATGCACACTTTAACTTCACTTTATTTATTTCTCTCAAATCTGATTTATTATGTGACACCACCTCCTCAGAAGGCTGTCACCGGTGTCATTTCCTTTCCTTGTTAAACGCTCACACTACCTTATACCTCATCTTCCAAAGCCACCGTGCTCTTTGCTCTGCCTGGCCGCCCTCAACACTACATGTGTCCATTATATGCTCAGTCGTAAGCCTTGATATGCATCTCATGCTTGTGATGATTCAGAAGCAGACAGCTTCTTTTTTTTTTTTTTTGGTTTGATGCAGGTTGTATATTAAACAGCTGGGCACGCACAAGTACACACCCTAGTCTGGAGGGAGCTGATTAACTGAAGGGCGCATTAAGACCGAGGGGACAGAGAAGGTTCACATTAATTGAAAACAAGCGAAAAATAAAAAGTCCTTTTCACCGCCTCAGCGATGCCGTCTGGAAATGTGTCCAAAAAGCCAGGAAGAAGCTTTTCAACGATCAGACTCTGTGGCCGGTCTGACGTATCGTACTGTCTTTGAATAATGTTTTTAAGTTGGCAGATTCCAAATACCAAGCCTTGAGATGTTCGAGGCATCAGTAGAACGCTGTGAAGCACTGAACTGTGTGACGACACACAAGCTGAATGCACTATAGAGGAGATCTATTTTTCTGAATGTAGAGTTGGTACTACCCAATGCGAATGCTGCTGGATCAAAACAATAGAGAAATAATAGAAAGAAATAAATAAAATAAACTACACACACACACCAGCCCGGACAGTAACACAATGAGAGCAGATACTGTTTTCTGTTTTGACAGAGTTGTCATTATGGATCACGGCTCTGCTCCGGAGGACGGTTTGGTTTCTGACGTGACAGAAAGCGACTGAGACCCCCGTAAACAAACCTTATTAACAGTAACACAGAAATAGTACTAAACTGCAGCTGCAACTTTATCCTTTTCCTGATGATGACTTGAAAACACATGCAGACTCAAAAACCCATCGATGAAACGAAACAAAGCGCTACGCGTATACGTACCGAGCACGGACTCACACACACGTCGCGTTCACACAAAATAAAAAGGTACGACAACTTATCCTTCTGGTGTTCCTTTTTAGCTGCTTTTAGATCAAAAACTGCTAACTACTACTCCTCCAACCAAGAGAACTACACACAATAACACGCCGACAAGATACAAAGATACAGGATGGAAACTAAACTGCATCATTCACCGCCATACCTGCATCGAAATGAAGATACCATTTGACCACAGTATGGTGTCACCTGTCCATCTAATCTCTCTGCATGTGATTTATTTAGTTATAATCCTGAATGTAATTGTTTAACATGGAAATAATAAAAAAAAATAAAATACAATGCTATTTTAAAGAGGTATATTTGAAGAAAAACACAAAAAAAAACAGCTTATTGTCTTAACTGGTACTGAAATGACCTACAGTAATATAATACTGGGCTGTGCTTTTATTGTTTGCCCTGTTAACATGTTAAGAAGACACTGTATTGGTAGTTATGTTTGATTCTCTCTTCTTCTTTTTTTTTTCTTCTTCTTTTTTTTGCATTGTATTAATCTTAGTTACGATTTCTTCCTCAGCGCAATATTCAATATCTCTCTGTCTCTTTAAATCTAACTGGTAAAACTAGAACTACTGCAGATTCATTGTAAAAGGGAAACAGCCTGGTGATCATCTATTAAAGTACATTTAAATCTAAACGTGTGTCACGCGTTTGTCTTTGTCTCGTCTCTCTTGTCTCTTTGCAGGTCATTGTATTCATCAAGAGTGTTGCAAGTATTTGCAAAAATTCCCAGGATCGACGATTCATCCCGAGAGGTACATGAACGTGGGAACCAAAATTCATAAGGATCCATCAAATTGTCAAGATATTTCATTTAAAAAAAAAAATCAAGAATCTGCTAGCGGAGCAGGAGAAGTGAGAGGAGCGTCACAGTCGATGGGGTTCCTCCTCTGGGGAACATGAATTGAATGACAATTTATGACGTTTAATTTGAGATGCCTGTGAAAGAAAAATAGTGATCTTAGTTTTTCAGGGACATCAATGTAAAACATTTACATTTTTTTTACACTTTAAAACTTAGAAGATTCTTTTTAACCTTTTCTTTTTATGAACGGACTACATGAAGTCAATGAAATGATGATTCAAATGAGCACAATCTACCGTTTCGTGCAGGTAATGTAGAAGAGAAAATGAGGAGGAAAGAACATCGACACTAAACTGAAGTTATAAACTGGTTGTACAACTGAACCTGAATTTCACAGCCAGATAGAAAAGTCAGAATCTAGAGATACAACAATACCAGAATGACAAGATGAGATATGAAATATTCATATATATCCCATTAATAATGTAGTAATATAATAAAGACGTAAAAAATAAACATTCTACCTGATGAACATCAACATATTAGCATTTAGCTCTAAGCTACGCTACGACGAGTCTTGTTTTATGAATAAAGGTTGTTCAACAATAGGCCATCATTTACATCTCAGGCAAAAAAAAAAAAAAAAAAATTAAATTTAAAAAAACGGTTAATATAAACTGGACTTACCTCATTACTTCAGCTGAAGTGTCTCCCAGAACTAAAACTATAAGTTAAACATTCAGTCATTAAGATATTTTGCCAAACTGCTGAAGTCCTGTACTGTAGAGCGAGATTAACCCTTTCTGTCACAAAATATTACTCTAATCAGGGGTTGTTTTTTTTTGTGAATAAACAGTTTTGTAGTTTGTCTGTAAACCAGACATGAGGCAAGGAAGCGAGCTGTTGTCTTTAGTAAAGGAGACAAGGGGTCAGCTCATTGATCGCCTTTGATTCGTCAGGTGGAAAGATGTTGTTGTGCTCCAGCAGCTACAATCGTACTGTCGGGGGGGGGGCCTCTAAAATCACCGCTGATGGATCCACGCCTACACCTGATGGATCCACGCCTACACCTGATGCTGCAGCATCCTCCGCATCCATTACAGCCGGTGATGAATGGCTCCTAATTTACCTTTGTCTCTCGCCCCCCCCCCCCCCCCCTCCCCCCGCTGCAGTAAAGTGTTGTTTTTTTTTTTTCTTTCAGCACTCAGAGAAAACAGAAAAAGACAGAAGAAGAGATTTGGCCCGTTGTTGACTCACGCTGCACTAACTCAATGAGGGCAATTATCTCTTCAGCACAGCTAGTAATCTCTCTCTCTCTCTCTCTCTCTCTCTCTCTCTCTCTCTCTCTCTCTCTCTCTCTCTCTCTCTCTCTCTCTCTCTCTCTCTCTCTCTCTCTCTCTCTCTCTCTCTCTCTCTCTCTCTCTCTCTCTCTCTCTCGGCTCCGCCTCCCACGTCTCTCTTTGTGTTTACATTCAGTTTTCAGGTAATTAGTCGAGTAAAAGCCAAGTCACTGAACAGGAGGAAGGGAGTTGGGACACGGTGACCTCCTCCAGTTAAAAACACATGAAGGAGCTCAGAGAGGAGAAATAACCTGAACGCTACGAAAAGCTCAGTCTGTCGTCCATTTTTCCATTTCTTAACCTTCATCTCTCACAAGACGACTGGAGGGAAGATGAATAACTTGAACATTGTAAATTTACATATGTCAAAACCAAAGCAATGTCATTATCTGTTTTTCTTAACAGTGTATGGTAACACTTTATAATAACTACACGCTATGAGGCATTAGTTAAGTGTGAGTAAACACTTAATTTATCATTTATAAAGCATTGTTCCTACATTAACACTCATTAGTATGCAATTCAAAACAGTAATAAATGTTGTATTCTTGATTAATAATCTCGTCTATTATGTGATGATTCCATATATGTAAATTAAGTAATTTAAATATTACAAACGATGATTAATATAACTTATGAAGTGTAAGTAAATGATTAAGAACTTATTTAGATGTGCATTATTCATGCATTTCTAGATCTATATATATCTATATATATATATATATAGATATAGATATATATATCTATATAGATATATCTATATATATATATATATATATATATAGATATAGATATATATAGCTATATATCTATATAGATATATAGCTATATATATATATAATGATTTAGATATGCACTAATGGTTAGGGACTATGTTAATATATGCTTTATAAACGTGTATTAATACTGCAATTCATGATTAATTCAGGCGGTTACTAGTCGTTAGTATTTTGTGTGAATGTAGAAGCTTTAGAATTGGTTTTAGTCCGGAACAATTCAAACATTTCTGGAGATTAACATATTTGCTGCATAAATATCTTGACATGGCAAAACCTTAATTATCGATAAGAAAAGCTTCGTGTTTTTTTGTGACAGTTTCTAGAATTGGGATTCAGATTTTCCTCCTTTTTGTTTCCCGTTAAAGTTTTTCCTTATCCAAATTGAGGCAAGCAGCATACAAACCTGCAATAATAATAATAATAATCTCCTCCAAAGACAAAGATTTCTAGCACTTTTTCTTGGTTCTTTTTTTTTTGCAAAAAAAAATGAGTTTTTGACAAATCCTCACATTTCTGTTGCCAACAGCATTAATTATGTATTTCTCTCTCTTCCACTACTGGAGAACAACTTGATAAAGGTCACAACACCATGCAGAGAAACAGTGCAGGAGAGGAATGACTGGAAGAGGCTACAGTCGAGTTTGTATTGAAGCAAGAGAGAAGGGTGTGTGTGTGTGTGAGTGTGTGTAGAGACAGGATGAATGGACATGTGTGTGTTTCAGTGTGTGTGAATGTAGGAAATAAAGCCTGAGAGAAAGAACATCCAGACAAAGAATGACATCAGCTTTTGGCTTCCGGTGAGTCGTCTCTCTCTCTCTCTCTCTCTCTCCTCTCTCTCTCTCTCTCTCTCTCTCTCTCTCTCTCTCTCTCTCTCTCTCTCTCTCTCTCTCTCTCTCTCTCTCTCTCTCTCTCTCTCTCTCTCTCTCTCTCTCTCTCTCTCTCTCTCTCTCTCTCTCTCTCTCTCTCTCTCTCTCTCTGTCTGTCTACCATCAGGAGGAGTCAATTACATCTGGGGGTGTCGCCATGGCAACGCATGGGAGCAATAGGAGGAGGCATGAGTCATCACTATTCTTCAAATCTGTTTAGTGAGGGGAAGAGAGCGAGAGACACAGAGAGAGAGAGAGAGAGAGAGAGAGAGAGAGAGAGAGAGAGAGAGAGAGAGAGAGAGAGAGAGAGAAATAAGAAGAGAGGAGTCATGAAGAGGAGAGATGAGAAGAAAAGAAACAAGGAGAGAAGACAAGGAGGAGACACAGAGAGGGGAGGTAACAAGAGGGAGGAGATATGGAGAGAAAACCAGGCGAGGATACAAGGAGAGGAGAAAGGAGACATGGAGAGGGGAGGAAACTGAAAAAAGGAGGAGGAGAAAACAGGAGATGATAGGAAAGGAGAGAAGGAGGAAATAGGAGAGATGAAGAAAAAGCAGAAGGATTGACTAAAAACTCGAGGGAGGAAAAAAAACAAACGGGAGAAATGAGACGAGGAGGGAGAGGAGTGAGTTGACAAGGAGCTAGTTTATGGAGCAGTTAAAAGCTTATGAGTCTAGACTGTGGGCCATTAACACACACACACACACACACACACACTAACAGGTCTGTGGCAGGTGTGAACATGTGATTTCCTCCTCCTCCTCCTCCTCCTCCTCCTCCTCCTCCCCCCCCATTAAAGCAGGACCAGAATCTCAACAGATTGACAGAAATGTTTTTATTTTACACATTAAACCTCCACTTTGTTCTCCAGCACACAAAACCACTCTTCCTCCTCCTGCTCTTCTTCTTCTTCCTCTTTGGTTGACATTAAATAACACATTAAATACTTACATAAATACACAACTAAAATTACCTACATCAACCAACCTTTGGTCCTTTTGAAATCTAAAACTAAACTTTGTTCTCCTGCGGGTGTTTCCAGGTTTTGGGCGTCAGTTCATTTTCAATTTACCCGCTTAGAAACGAGCAGGAGTCCTTTTATTTCTCCCGTTTATTCTTTGGTGTGACAGTACACATAAGCACTGTAATAAAACTGCAAGTCGTTGTTTTATGATACAGCTTAAACTCTCTTAAAAAAAAAGTTTTGGTCAAAGTAATAAACATATTTATTTGGAGTTTAAAGTAAATTCAGCGACTGAATTTATACATTTCAGGAGTAATTGAAAGTGAAATGGCCCCCAAGTTCAGTCACATGTTGATGAAAATCAATCTCCATCTGTAGTCATGATGCGTCTACCTGAGTATCACTCATTCAATCAGTAGAAACAGTCATTGGATTCATTTCACATTAAAATACACACAATTCTGTGACCGCAAACACACAACGGTCACAATTCAGCATCGACTGAGAAAGCTGCAGTCGTCAGTAGTTTATGTAAAAATATGATTTACTTAATCAAGTGGTTCTCTCCTTTTAATTCTAAGATAACATACAGCAGGAGACGCCCTACAACACGCTACCAAATATTCATTTAAAAAGGCACATTTACAGATTCAACAGCAGACGATCCTTGAAAACACAGTTTGATGAAGCTCGAGTTTCACACGAAACGCCTGCATTTAGATAAAATACTTGTTATTATTTGGGTTTTATGAAGTAAAAACCTGGTTAACAGACGTGTCGCTTGAACGTAGAAAGGTACCGAGCGCCAACAGGACGAGCTCACAGCGCTTCACTTTTCATTAGGAGTAGGTGTAGCCTGGGAAGTTTGACGCCACTCTCACGTATGAAGCTAAATCTAGTAGCCTGTTAGCTTAGCACAAAAACTGGAAAAAGCTGTCCTGGCTCTGTCCAGTGGAAACAAAATCGACATACCGACCCCATTAAAGCTCAATAATAACATCATTTTGTATCCGTTTTGTTTATTTCAGATGAAAACCGTGATGTACAAATCAATATTTGAGAAGATACTGCACCCATCCTAGAAATAGTCTAAAAAAAAAAACAAAGTAAAACCCAAAATTGTTGTTCCTAAACGTAATATTTAGGAGGCGGCGTTTGGTTTTTCCAGGCTACATGTTTCCGGTCTTTGTGCTAAGCTAACCGCTACCGCTGCTGGCTGTAGCTTCATATTTGACAGACAGACGTGAGACATTGAGCTTAACTCTCATCAACAAAAGTGAATAAGTGAATTAGCCGAAATGTCCAAAAGGTTTCCTTTAAGCCTCAACTGTCAGCCTACAGTTCGCGCAGACATCTGCAAGTCAAATTGATTACACAAAACTAACTCTCACTAGAATCAAAAAAACAACAACAGCTCGTTTAGCTTCAGGGTGGGCCGTGACTGGCAGCGCAATAATGATTTCAGATGCAAATGGATGCTAGTTGACACTTTGACTCAAAGTCTGTAACGCATTTCAGACGTGCCTAAAGTCAGAGATGAGGCAGCTGGTGTGAGATATTTTGCAAAAGAAACCAAAAGTTGTTGTTGTATGAAACTGTATGTGTCGGTTGCTCGATGCGCCGTTTGTTGTTGTTGTTGAACTGGACTTACATGTTGGCTCGATGCTCCGTTACTCAGCAGTGTTGTTGTTGTTGTTGTTGTTCAAATTGAGCTTAAGGCACAACTGGACTTACATATTGGCTCGATGCTCCGTTACGTTGTTGTTGTTGTTGTTGTTCAAATTGAGCTTAAGGCACAACTGGACTTACATGTTGGCTCGATGCTCCGTTGTTGTTGTTGTTGTTGTTGTTGTTGTGCTTAAGGCACAACTGGACTTACATGTTGGCTCGACGCTCCGTTACTCAGTCGGAGCCTTTTTCGCGAACGTGTTGACGAACTGAGGAGGAGGACCGAGGTGATGAGGGGCGTTATGATGGTCCAGTGTTTTCTCTCTCGAGGTGATCCCGTGTGTGCAGCTGAAGAGTCCACGCACAGTCTGAGCGGTGATATTTACAGTCAAGAGTGTTTTGGTGACACCGTGGCTTCTCTCCAGAACCAGCAGTGTTGTTGTTGTTTTTATGTGTGAATGTGAGCAGAAGGACGGAGGAAAAGATGATTGGAGAGGCAGACACACCGAGGCCCTCAGATCGTGCCGTTAGATACCCAGAAGTCCTTGTGTTTGTTTTTGTTTTTTTCCACGGATGGTCTACTCACTGAAGCTGAAGTTCAGGCCGGAGCTCTCTGTGGTCGGGGAGGAGGGACCCGCACTGGATACGGCACTGGAGGGGATGCTGCCATCTTTAAAAAAAAGATAATTCAGTCAGTTAACTTGGTAGCTCAGGAACACGGAGCTTAATGCACTAACAGCTCTGACCTTAACCCTCAAAAACACATCAGACTCCTACGTTATTAAATCTCAATCCACGCTGGAAGTATTAATCCTCACTCCACTCTGAGCTCGTACTTGTTGTTCCCGTGTGTGCGTCATGTGGAGGGACACCAGGTGAACAGAGAAGGGGGGGGGGGGAGTGATCCGGTACACAAACAGGAAAGCAACAGCGTCATGTCCTCAGCTTCATCTCCTGTTGCCATGGAAAACTTTAGGAAAATGTTTTTTTCTTACTCGAGGGTTCATAAATCAAGCATGCACGTCAACGTGTATTTTAATAATCTGACTAGAATATACACTGAGATTTCAGTACATTTCAACATGTCTCCATTCATCGGTCAATCGAATAATGAACATTTAAGACACATTTTAAATCCGTATAGTGAGAAACCACAGAAGCTTTTCACCAGAATGACACATTTCACTGTCGTTCTGACGCATTAAAAGAGCCTCAATGACTCCTGTAACTACAGCCAACGGGAGAATAAACCACCAACAGAACATCCTCCAGCATCCCCGCATGTGTGTTGGGTGATAAAGGAGATTGACAGAGAGATAAAAAAAGAAAATAAAAAAAAGAAGCTGCCCAGAGTGTGAACAACGGTGGATGAAAAAGGGAGAAAATAAGTAAAAGAGATACAGATGCTTCATCAATCAACACTGGGAAGAGGCTAAACACCTCAGCACTCAGGGGGGTGAAAAGAAGAAGAAAGACTCAAGAAAAGAGGTCAAGAAGAAGAAGAAGAGGAGGAGGAGGTGACAACATGAAGGAGGAAGAGTCTCATTATATAGAGGGTTTGTAACTGATGCTGATCCCACATGGTGGCCGGCCAGACGTTTACTTCCCTGCTTTGTTTTCAGCTCGTCTGACAGTTTCGGGGCTCGTTTTGTAAGAATGCAGGCTGTTAATGGAATGTCCCAAATTCCTGCTATTCAATATGCACATTTCAGTTATTTTAGATTATGCTCCTACTCAGACAAAAGCTTGTAATTAAGGATGGTACAGAAAACGTGGTCGGCAAGTCTGGAAAAAAAACATTCTGTAGATGCATTTTCTAAGTCTGATCTCAATTGTTTTGGACTAAAAGCATTGTTCTTTTATTCATTGTTCTTTTATTCACCCGATTTAAATGAGAAAACGTAAAACTTATCATTGCAAAACTTTTTTTTTTTGGCGTTCAGAGTCGTGGTGAAACCATTAATTGATTATGAACAACTTTTGAATCAACAATGAATCCTTCAAGTAAAGCTTGACAGTTCGTTCTCGGCCTCCTGAACAGCAGTTGAATCAACAATCTCAACTCAGTGAATCATTTAAGCATTTCATCAAATAAAAAAAAGATGAATGTTTGCGTTGTTCCAGCTTCTCTCAAGCGATGATCTGCTGCTTTAGTATCGTTCTAAATGTACTATCTTTGTTGTTTTGGATTGTTGATCGGACAAATATTAAAGCCTCTTGGGCCATTGTACCTTCTCACAAGCATGATGAAGTTTCTGTTGTCGTGGTAAACGGAAAATATCTTTATGGAATGTGTGATCTATTTCTGCAGTTGTCAGCATCTACGACTCGACAGTAAAATCTGCGAGCAGACTATTGTTTTTGTTGTGAATATATGCCTAAAAAAAGGTGATGTGAAATGAGCATCAGTTAGCAGCTGCTGCTCTGAGTTGGGTTGGAGAACAGCTGCTTTTTTTTTTTTTTTTTTTTAGCTCATTTGGGGACTGAACATGTGACCCGTTTACATCTGTAACCACGAGGTCATTGCAGATGAACTAAACCCATGAGGTCACACCTGCCACCATCTACATGAAGCTCATACTGAACGCGTCTGAATCTTAATCCAGGTTTCGCTGAGTTTACAGCAGAACTCTTCTCATTCACTCAGTTACTCATTCTCCCCCTGGAGGAATAAAAGCCTCGTTCAAAGGCAGAATGTAAAACTGAAGCTACGCAACGTCTGCAGTAAAAGGAATGAAGAAAGATGTTGACCGCTTGGAGAGGTACATTTAGATTGTACCTGCCAAAGACCAGTGTTACTTTACAATATATATATATATATATATATATCTATTGTCATCTACCAGAGGAGATATAACTGGGCCTACATAATGCATAAAGCCCTAGAGTCATATGAAAACACTCACGCCATAGAGGCTGGCTCTGCGGCCGTAGAGACGTTTCAGAGCCAGAGGAGGACAGCGGCTGCTGAGGGCTGTAGAGAGACGTCTGGCTCTGAGAGTCAAACAGGCTGGAGAGCGCTGGAGCGGAGACAGAGAAACACAGAGAAACACGTTATGATCAGGTTCCAAATGGTCAGTTCCTTAATAGAACCACAGAGCAGTGTTTGACATGTGAAGAGTTTGTGTTGCGTTGGCTAAACTTCAGCGTTGGCTAAACGCGCACTTCAGATACTTTTTAGAGCGTCATCTTTTTCCAACGTAGGAATTAACAGTCATCATATTTAATGATTTTAGTGTTGAGAATTAGTTTTACTTTCAGTTTGGTGTATTTAAAAAGGACCGTTGTCTGTCCATATGGACATAAATTGGGGAGCTGATCGTTAACCCAGTATGGATATGAACACCCTCAAACACCCCTTCAGATTAAAAACAAGCACTTGAACTTCACACTATTTATTTTAAAGTCCAAAGTGCTGGATTATAGATCCACTACAACAACAACAACAACATGCGTCACTGTCCAAACACGATATAATTAACATAAAGAGATCAAAATGCACTGGATGTGTAAATAAACAGTTCAAAAAGCACACATATCTGGCAAACTAGTTTCCGTTTTAGTGGATGAAAGTAAATATTTTTGTCAAATATTTTATTCACGGATTTAAATTCCAGCTGTGAAGCTTTGGCATGAAAAATAGTTTGGACACATAACAGCCTTCAATGGCCTGTGCTTAAAACATCTGTTGCATTGGAACACAGTTTTTTTTTCCCCTCCCTTTACAAAAGCTTTCGTCAGCATCGTCGGTGCAGAGCAGGTTCTGCTTCCTCGCGGTGCGGACCCACCTTTCATGGTCTTGGCGTGGGCCTCGCTGCTGCTCTCACACACCCTGTTGAGGAACTCGTCCACCTGCTTCAGGGACAGCGAGTTGTGCAGCGTCTCCAGCGGGTAGATAGAGGGCACCATGGAGCAGCCTTCGAAGCCTGCGGCACAGACAGGAGACACAGAAACACAGCCGGTCGTACCGCTTCTCCAGCCGACGGAAGAGGAAGAGGACGAGGAGGAGGAGGAAGAGGAGGAGGAGCGGCGACACCGTAGCTCTCTGTGAATGCTGGTTTACATTCTCTCAATGCCATCGCCTCACAAGCAGGTCTCGATATTCGGCAGCCATTTTTTTTTTTTTTATTTGTTAACTAGCCACACAGAGCTACTGTCAGGTCTAGCGTCTACACTGTGTGGCCTCAGACAGCAGCGACACAGCACAAAGTTAGCAGCCACAAACGAATGCAAACAAACAATCGGCGCTACGGCCGGTGTTACTTTTCCTTCTTTGGTTAGTTTGACCGTATCAACAGAAGCAGGATGTTGTGTCATACACTGGATATTAGATTCAAAAACACATCAACTAGAATTACCGCCATGTCATGTTGCAGTTCACCTCCACGTCGTCACTGTACCATTTTTATCCTGCTAGACATCGATGTGAAACGTTCATAATTACAGCATATCGATTCTGGAGTTATGGCCCCCAAAAGAACGTGTTTAATGAGGTCCAAACTCAAATCAGTTCATTCAGGTTCATCGTGGCCGTCGCCATCTTGGTTGTTTGCGACCACATGTGATAGGAGAGAACCCGATGCTGTGCGGAAGTGTGTAGATGCTGCGCTTGTAAATGCGATGAAGGCAATATGGTTTCGCATTATCAGCTACAAATCAATTATCGGAATAATACATAACAACTACGGGGCCCGACGTATATTGTGCATCCCTAATTAATTCATATTTTCCTCTCATAAAATGACAAATGCATGTGTGTGTGTGTGTGTGTGTGTGTGTGTGCGCCGAGCGAACTTCACACCACAAACACAACTGTGCCATGGCAAGCCGACTTTTACACACACTAAAAGCAAAACCAAGCGAGTGACAGCCCGACAAAGAAGTCCATGACGAAGCGATGCCATGAGACAGACAGACGGGGGGGACGGGGGGACGGATGCAGGTTGAAGCGGCTCATCCGTATCCCCCAGAGAGCATGCTGGTCAGCCTTGCATTTCTCCGTGAATGATGTGCTGCGACTGCAGATTCATTCAGGCTCCACTCCCTAAAACAACTCGTGCTTCAGCGCTTAACGGACGGGAACCATTCCAGGCCTTGAGGGGACAAGATGGGAATTTCCCCTGTTGATAATTTTCACATTCGCGGGTTTTTTTTTTTGTTTTTTTTTTAGTGGAGCTGCTCAAAGTCAATAGATCCCACAAGACCATTTATGTGCAGAACATGACACAAGAAATGGATATTGAGAAAGTTATAAGGCATTTGAGGGATCAAAATCTATCTCTCTCTCTCTCTCTCTCTCTCTCTCTCACATCTCTAGGTGACGTTTCTTTGTAGAGATGCTTTGGCCAGTATATCTGATGTTCACCGCAACGCAAAGAAAAGCATGACGCACCAGAGGCGGCTGCTCTAACACCCGTTATAGACTGGACTCCTCCATTAATCATGGAATAGTTTCCTCTCTGGATGGTAAACCAGAGAAACGGTCTCCCTGCCGAAGCTTTGATTAACGAGAAATCAGTCGGCTTACACCGATATCACAACGCCTCGGGAGGAAGCGTTTCGCCGGCTAAAGACGCGTATTGCATATTCACCAGTTCAGATTCGCTACATGACATTTATCCTGATGTCCAGCTGTTCTTTATCTCCTTACTGTACTTTGTCTAACAAAGCTGTTAGATGTACTGGATAGAAATAACACAAGATGACATTTATTCTTCTTCCTCCCGGTCGTTGCTGCGGCCTCGACACGTCAAACATCAAATCCGGCTCACACACACACACACACACACACACACACACACACACACACACACACACACACACCAGAGGCGGTGGTGAACATATGACGCTACACTGCTCCACTCACTCACTAACGCGAGCCGAGTTGTGACCTCCCGGTGCCAGATTGGTGCCAATACCGGCCGACTCTTCTCCATCATTAGTTGAACAAATGGACAGTTTTGGCGGCATTTTTTCCCTCTCTGAGCCGCTGGAGGCCGGAGCATTCACACAATGCAGCGAGACGAGCCTCCAAACTTATAGAGATCGATATTAAAGATATGAAGGTTTCAGACACAGTCACTTATAGACACAGTGAAATCAAGAGAAAATAAGAAGTGTTATAATTACCAAACTCCCTCTCTTTTCGAAACGTTAGCATGTTTTTGATGACTCGTCCTGAACTGGGTGTGTTTACATAAATGCATCCAATGAAATGTAAATCTGGAGAAAGCTGGTCTTTCTATTGTGTAAAGGGTTTAATATAGTGTTAAAAGAGCATATTTATTCAA
The DNA here is from genome assembly GCF_023349555.1 of Cebidichthys violaceus. Lineage (NCBI taxonomy): Eukaryota > Metazoa > Chordata > Actinopteri > Perciformes > Stichaeidae > Cebidichthys > Cebidichthys violaceus. The sequence goes on from NW_027176483.1 coordinate 3,297,602, forward strand.
TTATCTTTACAGAATAAAATCTTAAAGTCATGCACACAAAATACTACATTACACATCCGCCATTAAATAATGCCACAGCAGTCTACTTAGTGGGTCTACTTTCTCCCTCGTTGTCCGTCTGATCTAACGATGCACCAGAGGGAGGGTTAGGTGTCTCTGTATCGACACCCACTATTACTGAGCCACTCAATCAAATCTCATCAAGATGAAATACGTCACCCTCTTAAGGATGAAGGCCAACTGCAGTTTCACTGTGACTTTAAGGACTGTATGCAGAAGAAAATGGACTTGTCCTGCTTTTAAAGCTGCACCATCTGGCAAACATGCAAAATAAAGAAAATCAGGAACTTGTCTGTAGTTGGACATGAAATGGAGCAGGATGAGACAAAAAAAGAAAAAGGAGAAATGCACAGAAAGAAACGTAAAGTAAAGCACTGAGCAACAGTGGATGCAAAGCTCAACTGGCATTAACAGCGTCCCACTTGCCCCAGCGCTGGCAGAACGGGGCTAGAGGGAGGAGGAGGAGGAGGAGGAGGCGACAGGAAGTGAGAGCGATCCACAGAGGCTGACCGTGGAGGGATTCTGGGAGCTCCTGACCAGACCTCAGCCAGCTCTTGAGGAGGCGACGGTGGTAGGGACAGTGGCGCAGGTGGTGGGCTACGGTACCGTCCACAGCCAGAGGGGCAAACCCCAGCAGGGCCGCCTCAGCGGGGAGCCCCCCCGGCGGCTGGACTACGCGGAGCTCGTCTGAGGGCTCTGAAGGGACGAGAGGCAGAGCAGGAAGAGAAGGAAGAGGAAGTACAGCGGAGCAGGAAGAGGAGCGATAGGAGCTGTGGAACAACTAGAAAGAGCAGTGCGGCTTCAGGACAGTGGGGTGATTTTTAACGAGCTGAGAAATGAAAATCGTAGAAAGTACAGTTTCAACCTGACCGTATTTGATCCACACTCGTCACGACCTTTTAGTTGTGAAGCAGACCAACTGCTGAGCAACACTGGTACGCCTCAACCACCAACAACGGACACGACCCCCACCATTTCCATTTCAAAGCAAACTAAGCTCAAAGAAAAGATGAACCCGAGGTCAAATAAAAAGCAGCGGTCAATAATCGATAATCTATGGCATCACGAGTTTAGAAGGAATCGGTGATAACGCATCAGAGGTCTACTTCACAAAACACGTGAACCAGAGCGTCTTAGATAATACTGTTCAAGCAACAACAGCTTCAAGAACATGAAACCTGTGAGCTCGCAGGGCTGCTTTCTGGTTTCAATGAACAGCTCTGTGCTCAGAGACGAAGATACGCAGCGCTGTGCAAACTGGGCAACTTCTCTGGAGCCCCGAAGTCTCTCAGGAGGCTCCAGAGGCTCCAGAGGCTCCAGGTTCTCCGTGGTCTTCACCAGAATAGTTTGTGGTGATTGACAGTTTCTTAATCGCACATCCAGCCGTTACAGAGGAACATTTGCATTTATCTGGAGTCATTTTTCTGTCCACCAGATGAACATATGTCCAATATTTATTGACTCCAGAGAGGAACGTCTAGCTCTTTAGCTGCTTCATGTTCCACTGTGTTCACCACCTAACCTCTAACTGTGTCTGTATGTTGTTTGCTGTTGTGCAGGACGTGTGCAGTCGGTTTTAGCAGACTCTAGTGATAATAAAACGCTTCTTAATGACACCACACAAACTCCCACAGATCATTGTTTTTTTCCAGCTTAAAGAAGATGAAACTCTAATAACATCTTCTGATGTGTGATTAATGAAGTAATCACAAAGTCATGGCTGTTCTTTAAAACGATGTGCAATAACTCAAACAGAACTCATTTTGCTTTCTCTACAGCTCACCGCGCGGAAAATCAACTATTTTGTTGATTTGTTGGGGTTTTTCCTCCACTGAGCAGCATTGTGGGTAATTCATCAGTGCTAATTTTTCCTCAGCGAGGACAACAGGTCTTATACTCTACCAAGCTAATAACTAGTATAACATCTTAGCTGCCCAGATGTCACCCAGATGTCTGGGTTCGGGTTCTATTTTAATTAGCTGGTAATAGAGGCGCTTCGCTCCATAAAACAAAGTGAAAATGTGACCTGAATGATTTAAGACTCGATCAAAAACAAAAGATAAAATTGAAAATGGTTTCATCAACCCAGTGAGTTTTGCTTACACATCCATTAGTTTATAAAATGTGTATAAAATGGACATTTTGAACTTAAAGCAGAAGAAAAAACAAGCCTGGGTGATGTTCTTAAATGTGTTATCTATACATCGCAACATGATTTATATATACGTTTTTAATCCCCCTTGATAATTTAAGTGCAGGGATCACTAAATAAAAGCGCCGTCATCACTTCCTAAAAAGGTCTTAACCTAACGTACCACAGACGTGCTCGACACACAGGCGACACTACAGTTCAAACGCTCGTCAACATCACATCGGCTTTCTGACTCCCGGCCGACTCTCCGTGTCGTTCTGAATCGACGCGGCAGACGATCCCGGTGCTTCTACCACGCGGCACTTAATACGCTGCTGTCGTTATATCACTTGCTCACTGCATGATGCAACTTCTGAGTCACTGACCCGTAACACCATTCGGTCTAAATAACCTCACAGGAAGTCAGTTGTGTGCAGTCCAGTAGCTTTAATTTGATCCTTCTCAGGTCATAAGAGCCGGCACGGCGGTTTAAAGCCGCCTCGATACAGAGTTCAAGAAAGTAAAGAGTGGATTTCATCAAACTGATACATCTCCCCAGAAAACAAGCGTTGTGAATTAACTCATTAATTCCCAACAGCCGCCGTGTCCAACAGAGAACTCTACATGGAGCCAGATGGCCACCGGTGACAGATGCATGAAACTGGATTCAAGAAATATGACTTTTCATAAACGGAGTCCACAATGTTAAGAGACCAGAAGGCCGAACACTGTTCATGCTGCTGAACATTTCTTACTGTTAACATCCACAGCTTTACCAGAGAATGAGTCAAGCAGCAGATATATATCTAATATAGAAGAACAAAGGATTACTTTTATTATAATTCTGAAATGATTTATTATTTTCATTATTAATTCATATTTATTGTTTAATCTATGAAATACCTGGAAATCAGTCAAAGACCATGACTTCAAATATCTATTTTGGTCGGACTAACAGCAAATGAGAGTTTTGGGCCTGTGTGGTTGAAAGATTTGTGAAATGATAAATCGACAAATTGTTCCAGCTTTATCCAACCAACTCAGAAATTCCAAGCGTGAGAGTTGCTTGTAAAGCTAATTTGATGAATAAAATAAAAGGAAATTGCAAAGCAATGCGTGTCATACAGAAATATCTTTAAATAAATTAAATTAAAAGACTGGATAAAAGGTTTTTATTTTCCAAAGTCAATCCAACAACTGAATGAAGAAACAAAACCGTCTGATTTTGTGCGGAGCTCCACATTCACATGTTGGAAAGCGACTCGCATGAACAACTTAACACTGATCGATTATCTCGTCTTGCTGACCTCTCCCGATTTAACGCCTCACCTTGCTGCAGTGACGTAGAAGCGTACTCCAGGGTGAGTCGGTACACCGTGACATCACTGTTGGGTGTGGTGAAACATTTCTGACTACACCAATCAGGGATGCGGTCAGAGTTCAATATATATATATTTTTTTCGCCCGAAATTAAGAGAATATATGATTTGAAATGAGCAAAAAGTGCAGGTGAGGATATATTATGTGTGCACAGATTATCCACACATGGAAGTTTATCTGAGGCAGGATATAAACTCCACACACACACACATCCATCCTGTGAAGAAACAGCAGGATCAGAGAGGCAAATTAAAAAAAAAGTGCAGGCAGAGCAGGTGGTGTTAGAGGCGAGCGCCGAAAAAACAACACAAGGTACAACAAACACCGAGGGTGTGTGTGTGTGTGTGAGAAACAGAAACTCTTTCAAATTTAAATTCGTTTTTTAAATCTTAAGAGACGTTTAATGTAATTAACGCAGCCAAACGTCAAACCCCCCAAAAATAGAAAACACAAGGAAATGTTTTCCCACAAAAAAAAAAAAAAGGGTCATGCAAGATAACAGGAAAAACTGGAGGAGCGTCGAAAATAAACTTGAATAAAAGCAGACATACCATTAGTCGGATGCCTGGCAAACGACACAGAAAATCTCTTTACTGGCGGCAAAGAGAACAGCTCTGAGGAGATAAGAAAGGTAACTGGTGTTACTGGGGCTGCTGGTGCCTGCGTCTGCCTGTTTGCCAGTGTTGTCTTTTTACATGAGAGAAAAACAGAAAGAGAGAGAGAGAGAGAGAGAGAGAGAGAGAGAGAGAGAGAGAGAGAGAGAGAGAGAGAGAGAGAGAGGGCCCGTCGATTCATCAATATCTGTCTGCCAAGGAACATGCGTGCAAATGAGGGTCGTCTCTGAATAAACAGAGAGGAAACGGCTTTCAGACACAGTGAATGGAAAGGCTGTTGAGTGGAGTAAATGATGGACATTTAGAACAGTAGACATGCAGGAGGCGTGACGCTGGACTTCTGTCTGAAGGGCCTTCGACTGTGAAAGGAAACTGAAGTCAACCGCTTTTTTTTTTTTTCCCCCTTCCTTTCCTCACCTAGTTCGACATTGTGGGAAACACAAGAGCGTGTTTCGCCGTCTTGCTGACAGTTTGATGAGAAGATAAAGAAGACGGTAAATATGGAGCCACAGACAGCGGCTTGTTAGCTTAGCATAAAGCCTGGACAAACAAAATGTAACTAAATCTGCCTAAAGATCACTAATTAACACCTCATTAATTGCTTGAAGGCGTGTTTTTGGTCAACTGTGTTTACCAGCTAGTCTCCAACTGAATCTGAGCTTTTTTTTGCTGAAATAGACGCTATGAGAGAAACGGGAGTAAACTAAAACTAGATCGTTATTACGCTCCGTAGAGCTGGTGCATTCGTGTGATCCATTGTTATATGGAAATATTGATTATAGGCATTTTAAAGTAATGCGAAAAAAAAAAAAAAAAAACAGCTCCTGTAGCCTTAAATGGTAATAAAAGCAATGCAAACTTCACCAAACATAACGGGAGAAAAGGATCTTATTTCCAGGATTCAGCATCACTCAATGATATTATGAATTAGAACCATGATGAGTGGTGTTAATGTCGGGGTATTTCAGCTCGTCTGATCGGGCCGTGTGGATTCATAAATGTTGCTCTAAACTACACTCATCCCTCAGTACACTTCCTGTCACATTTCACCGTAAAAGCGATAATATGATAATATTAAATGAGCAGCGACGTCGTCGGTCCGAAAACCCCCTCGCCTCTCTCTCTCTCTCTCTCTCCTACGGCTGAACACGACGTAACAGAACTGAGAGAGGAAAGCATCCGTTGTAGCCTCGCAGTCAGAGCGACACCTGGTGGATGAACTGAACTGCGTTTTCAAAATAAAATAAATCCCTGCCTATTAGTTTGGATCCATTTCATTTGCTGGTGAAGTTATCTGCTGCTGAATCAACCTGAGGATGTGTCACAGTCATCTTTGGAAAGCACTACACACAACTCGTGTATTTACAACAGCCGTGGCCATGAGAATGATATCCCATCCATGCGTTTGGGAGGATTAGACCTGCTATCAGGACCTCTGGTGGCTGTAGAAACAGCTTGCCTGTAACTCACCGTCACCAACAATGACACTGGGGCAAAAGGGTTGGGGAGGGAGAAGGCGACTGGTGGATTAATGGCTGCTGAAAATATATCTGTTCCAAATAACAGGCTGAGTTTCTTAACACAAGGATTACCGTAAATTGTGATTAATGAAAAAAAAGCCAGACGTCTGGCTCCCAGACACAAAAACTACTTTACTGTGGATTATGAAATTAAATTGCCTGAGAGAGAATGTGATACGCACTGCAAAACAACATGCACAGAGAGAGAGAGAGAGAGAGAGAGAGAGAGAGAGAGAGAGAGATACACCTCAAACCCAAGCAGACAGCGGTGTGATCGGTGAGAGGACGTGCCGATCCGGGAGAACGTTGATCAGAATACAGAAAGCTGCGGCGCTATCGCACAGCCCGGTGTCAGGTCGCATGCTCGGCATTTTCTGCACAGACGATCAACTCTGCCGTCAAATCAGTGCCCTCGTCATGCACACTGCGAAGGAAAGTCACTCAGGAAATGTGATGCAACAGGACTGAAATCGGTTTGTTTTGGGGAAAGGGAGCAAAAGAAAAGCAGGGAGCTGTAATTTAAGAAAAAAATTTTTAAAAAAATTTACAATACTGAATGTGCCAAAAATTGAAGCTTAAGAAACGAAAAGTAGAATAAGATATTCTGAAGCCGGAAAGAGAGTTTGGAGACCTTCTCAAATAAAATTAAAAAAAGAAGAAGAGATGAAAAGACCCGCCTCGTGGACGGACAGACAGACGGTGGCGTGAACGTACCAAACATGCCAATCTGGCACGGCAGACTGCCGGGGGACAGGGGTGGTTTTCGGTGGTGGTGGTGGTGCGTGCGGACGTAGTCCCGCAGGTTGGGGGCGCTACAGGACACCCCGAGGGCGGAGGCACTGAAGAGGCCAGAGCAGAGTGACCCTGTGTGAGGAGGAGCCGGGGGAGGGAGGTGTGCAGGGTGAGTACTACATTTCACACACCATGCTATTATTCATAACAAACGGATGCTTTTGGGGGGGGGGGGGGGAATTTGGGAATGAAGAAGAATGTACACCTGTGTGAAAACCCTGTAACTAACAGTATGGTGGATTTTCATCCTTTAACTTCAGTTTCAATACATTTTTATTTATCATAAACTGCAGAATTATCACGGACAATCTGAAAACAAAGCTGCTATGTGTTCCCTGAAATGCTGACATATAAGCTACAAGGTTTCCACAACAGTGACCTCTTAATGTATGTGTGCATATGTGTAAACAAGGCCTTCAAGTGAGCGAACAAGGGAGTTCAGAGCATGCGTGTTGTGTACGCAAAAAAAAAAAAAGCAGCAGAAGCGTGACGAACGGGGCCCAGACAGTGTGGAAATGGGATTATTTCAGACGCCCTCTGAAGTTGCAACAGCCAATACCAATAAAAATTAAATTTTTATCTTTAATTTAATATGTTTAAATAAGTACGGAGTTTATAGACCACACAGAAGAGGAACTATAATCTTTTGGAATTGCCAAAAACCATTTAAAAAGGCGTCTGCTCGTCCCTCTGTTCTATAAACAGTGTGGCGGTATGAGAGGCGGCTCGCTGGCAGAGGGCGTCCCCGACACCTGCTGCCCTCGTCAGTGACCTGTGCAAAGCCGGTGTTGCGGATGAACGGGTGAGGGATCACTCGACGGCCTCGCGCTTACTATACATAATCTGACAGGGCTCCACACAAGAGTCGGCCGCATGCAGGCGTGTGATAATAAAGCACTGAGTGACGGGACGAGCGGCACATTTTAGGGGGAAGCAATACAACACCCATCCCGCACTTTAACACTAGTCCCTGCTCTCGTCTGTGTTGTCCCGTCTGCCTGAATTGTGTTATTTTTACTTGAGAATTTCTTTGAATTGGAAAAGTCTTACAATAAGCTTCTGTCTTTCCCCTCTACCACGCATCCGTTTAGTTTAATCTCGGTCATAATTGAGCAAACGAAGGAGGTAAAGTGCTCCGGAAACAAAGCCGCGAGAAGTGACGCGGTGGAACAAAGCCGAGTGTGACACGCAGGTTTGTAATTCACAGTGAAGCACACGCCGTGTCCACAAAGTCACTCCACTCCCTGTTCTCACGCTTTTATCCACGCCTCTGGATTTAGACGACGGCCTTTTCATGCGTGTGTGTGTGTGTGTGTGTGTGTGTGTGTGTGTGTGTGTGTGTGTGTGTGTGAGTGTCACCGTGTTAGCGGTTAGTCGTTGCCCTTGTTTTGCTGTGCGTACACTTTCCAAGAGTCCTTCAAGGGCTCCGTCTTTAGGGGAGAGGTTAGATCACTTTGGAAGGGGCCCAGAGAGGGTCTTACAAAGACCCTCTGACACACCTGATTTGGAACATCTTAACTAAGTCAACGTTTAATCTTATTTAAAAGGTTAAGACAGCAGTAAAACCCGTGTTAGACTGCGGAGCATGTACCGTCCCTTACAGCTGCTGAATATTACATTATTACAAGGAGACCCTCATATCTACATATTTAACTATCTACCTCTGATTTTGGGATCATGTTTTTAAATAATATACAATACATTTTCATGCAGGACTAATTCTTAAATGGCATTCCTGCAATCGTCAAATTATCTTATTGATGACTTTTTTTTATCCCCCACAATTCTATCTATTTTGAGTATGAACAAAGGAATAGAATAGAGCTTCTAACAGCTGTAAACTGATCTTGGATAACATTGTTTTTTTTAAATAAAAAGCTGAATGGCAAACGTCTTTGAGATAATAATTGAATTGGATCATCGGTAGTTTGGTTCGTTCCGGTGGAGATAGAAACACCCCACGGTATGTTCCCTATGCGGTCACTTTATCACCTGCGTAGAAAGGCTATCTTCTCTGGACCGCTATGTGACACCGGCGGTCCGGCAGTTGGCCGCCAACGCAACTCTCTCCCCCCCCCCCCCCCCCCCCCCCCCCCCCCCCCCACCGCTGACCTCTGCCCTACAATAGTTTGGAGTCTGATCCTATTTGGCTGCTGCTGAAAGCTAAGCTGGGATGGAAGCTGACCGTCAGAAACAGAGACAGAGGGGAGGGGGAGTGGTGATGGAAATAAAAGAGGGAAAGAAAAACAGACCGAAAGAAATACTGGGAGACACACACACACACACACACAGAGACAGAGAGAGAGACAGAGAGAGAGAGAGAGAGAGATGGATAGGTGGGAGGGCTTGTGATGAGGAGAAGATCAGTGATGACAGCTGGAGATAAAATGTGTTGTGAGTTCAGTGTGTCTGTTGGCAAAAACTCTCTCTCTCTCTCTCTCACTTACTCTCCCCCCCTCTCTCACGCGCGCGCACACACACACACACACACACACACACACACACCACACACACACACCACACACACACACACACACACACACACACACACACACACACACACACACACACACACACACACACACACACACACACACACGGTGCCACCTAGGCCACTGGCCGGTTTGATCTCGGGGGGAGGACTGGCGCGAACCCGAGGGGAAGAGTCGGTGGGATGTGCTGCCTTTGGAGGACTGGGTGGGGGGGGGTCCTCAGAAAGGACCTGAGTGGGGCCACGGAGACCAGGGGTTAAGACTGAGACGGCTGCCACAGTACATTTAGGAACCTGACGTCTCTCAAGTCACTTAAACAAAACACTTCTGATACAAAAATAAAATGAAAGAGCCAGTCTGGTTGTATCATTATTAGCAGTGAATGCAACACTACAGGGTCTGGTACCTCCATGGAGCCCGTCTTCCGGTTGCGGATCATAGGCGACCTTCGCTGGATGTTGATTGGCTCAGAGAGAGAGGAAGCGCCTGGTCCGGCTGGTCCTGGGAGAGGTCCTCCAGACTGCCCTGATTGGGCTTTTTGTCTTGATTCTGATTGGTCAGAGAAGAGAAGAGGGGGGGGGGGGGGGGGGGAGGTAAGATATGATGATTTGTTTTTAATCTTACCTTTTTTCATGTGACAAAAGACTGTTCAAGAATATCAACATTTCCTCATTAATATGCAAAATGTACAGAGGAAGTGACTACAAAGCATGATGAACAAGTTACTGGAAATGTAATGTTACAGAGTTAAAACACAAGTGGTGGAAAGGAAGCTCACTGAAGTACAGAGATGACTGGCTAAATCGTTCATCTCACACGTTCACACACCTCTGAGGACGCCGGGCGGAAGCCAAAGCCGAGCGGTACGTTCTCCTCGTCTTCGCACCCTTTGACTCCCGGACTGAAGTGAAGCTCGACGTGGAAACGCTCCTCTGAGGAAGGGTCCTGCTCACGACACAGATTCAAAAGACGTGAAGACAACGCCGTGCAGAAAACTGCGGACTGAAAGAATAGAAAATGAGAAAGACTCTGTGCCAGCCGACCTTATTGTTTGTCTTCATACAGCATAATGACTATCTGTGTCATGTAGTTGAGCTCAGTCACGGCACTCAGGTAGTCCATGGCCTGTTTCCACTGCTGGTCCTCTCATCCTGGTACTCAAACAAGAACACACCCACTGTAAAAGACACTTCAGACAAAAATACACAAACAAAACACCTGATAATATGCTATAAAAACCATGTTTTTCAGTTGATAGTTGATGGGTAGAAGATTCCTTCTACCCATTGAACTCCATCCCTGTGTTGACGTTTACCTGCTTGCATCCATTTCTGGATCTACTCTTATTCAAAATCACCATCAGCAGACACAGAAGGATGAAATTCCATCACCGATAAGACAAAATGGTCAGAGGGACTACAGCCTCTCGGCTAACTCTACGCATTGATCGGAATGTTTTATTAATGTGTAAATAAATAAAAGAGGTGATGAAATCAGACATACATCCAGCAGCCCTCCGTAGCGGAAGACGCTGAGCAGGGAGTGGACGTGGCTCTCGCTGGTGAAGTAGAGACGCGTGCGGACGTGACGACCGGAGACATCACGCCGCGAGAATACCTGAACATCAGAGGACGACAACACACGACACGAGTCGGGTCAACACAGCACCGGTGACCTCCGTAAACAGACACAAAAACACACACACTGCGTGTTTATGTGTTTCGCCTATATACACGTGAAACGCGCCGGTGTGCGTTCTCACAGCGGGTGCAGCTTGTTAACGGCCTCGTCCTCGTGGGTCCTCTGCAGGTCCAGCTGGATCTTCTTCATCAGAGGAACACAGTAAGCCTGAGCGATGTCCAGCTTCTCTGCTTTGCTGATGCCGTACTCCTGATATGGATGATATGGAGAAAAAAAAAAGCAGTTTGAACACTTTCATCCACTTCTTTATAATCGACTTATTCGCGGTCATGAGGAGATGGGAGTCTTATCGCAGCATATTTTGAGGAGAGGATGGCAGGAAAAACACGCTGGACATCACAGGATGAACAGATAATAAGTGACAAATCCATGCATGGAGGCCTTAAAATGGATTTACTGTGACCGGGAATTATGCCGAGCCACTTCCAGAATTAACTGCTGTATTTTATGGCATACTTGAAAGAGCTCTTTTGATTTTCTCTGCTGAGTCACACTTGCTTTTTGTTTTGTTGCAACATTTTAATATTCCCACGGAAATCAATACATTTTGATTTTATGCTCAAAAAGGGGGAAAAACGGTTTCATGACCACCGCTTACTGCAATGAATGTGTGAAATTATCTGCAAAATGTCTGCTGACACAACTCACTAGTGTGACCCATTAGCTACCATTCCTCCACATGATTTAAGTACACACTTTAATGTGTGCATAGCTAAAGCGTGACGTGTTCTGGGCAGGGTCATGAGAGAACGAAGCTAAATGACGGCAGTAACCTGCGGTATGACGATGTCAGCCAGGGCGCGGGACAGTCTGAACAGCTCCAGCGTGTCCTCCAGGCCAAGCGAGGCGTTGTGCTGCGAGTCGTATTTGACGCAGTCGTAGATGTCCGGGATCTTGCTGATGTCGTAGCGGCCGTTCTTCATGCGAAAGTCTCTCTCCAGCTTGGACCAGCGCTGCAGCATCAGCTCCAACGTCTCGCTGTGGTACAGCTGAAGGTCTGAGGAACAGCGCGGGATGACTAATCTCAGTCCACATGTTAAAAAAACGGTAATCTTCTCTTTTAACCTTTTCGGATTCCATCTGATTCATGCGGACTTAATAAAATATCTCATCTTCAGCAGAGTTAAACATTTGTATTTCTTCTTCTGAACACAGGTAGGACATGTTCTCACTACCTGCAGACTTGGGGTCCTCCAGTCTCTTGCGAATCTGTGCGTTGAGGCTCTGGATGAGGGCGTACACCTTGTCACAGGTTTTGACTGGATCCTGTAGGACCTTCATTGAGTTCACCAGCGACGGGCTGCCAGTCGGTGCCAACTAGGACACAATGGAAACAGAAGGATAGAGCATCATGTCAATGAATATATAGGAAGGACTTATACAGATGTTTACCATCAACAGAATACTACTCTTATGTCTGGCAAACATTGCACCAGGCACCTCATCAATCCACTTTGCCACCCACCTTCTGATAGTCCTCCTCCGTAAACTCCTGGCTCTTCTGCATGATTTCATGCAGCCTGGCCTTCACTTTCTGTTGGCAGTCGGTCAGAGAGTCGCTGTCACTGTCCAGCAGCCCGTTCATGTTGCCCGCTCTTCACCATCTGAACCAGGATCGGAGTCAACTCCCCCTCCAGAGCCAGCAGACCCTGCAGAGAAACCAGAGGACTTGAACCGAATCCTCGTGTACAAATATCGTTAAACACTTAGGTGAGAACTTCTGGAATGTTTCCTCAGCCATATCTCAGTAGATAAATGTTTGTAAGTAAACATCAGTTACACAATAAAGTATTTATATACTGCGTGTAGTGTAGTTTTTCCCAGGTACGGGCAGAGTTACCTTCGCGAAAGCGGCCGCGGTCATCTGCACCCGGCCCTCGTCAGAGGCGTAGATCTTCAGGTCATGGCGGTAAGTGCTGTGCAAGCGCAGGAGGCCGCAGCCTGGAAACCCGGCATAGTCACCTGGAAGAATGCACACAGGGTTGGGGCGTCATGGTTAACTGGCCTGGTTACTGCTTTGAGGGAGGTGGTTGAAAGAAAAGAGGAAGAGGTGTTGATTGCAAAAGTACCGTGGATTTCCATAGAAAATAGGCACAACATCACTTTCAGTTCAAATGAATTGTCCAAAAAAAGCTTTAGGCATGGTTCACTTCAGTTAAATGAACGTAAAGAGTGTGGTTCAAAGGAATGCCTCACCCACAAAATGACCATTTGTAGATCAATTGCTCAGCCTGTGGTAACTCTGAATTCTTGAAGAAAACTGTTTTTTCTCGCGCGCCTCCACGACGAACAAGTGAATCCTTGATGAATTGAAGTAAATGGGGGCCACAAACTCCCACACAACTCAACTCATGAGTACTCACGCATGTGAAGACACAATACTTGTCCGTGCGAGTCTTATAAGTACTAGCATTAAGTAAGGAATTAGCAAAAATGAGCATAGGACTGGATAAACGAGACTAGGATTTGCGTGAGAGTTAACAGATGTGTTGATATAGTTTAGTAGTTGTTAACCGTGACCTCCTTTAACTTCATATCATCAAGGATTTACTCCATTCCACGTTTTCTGGTGATCTTGTGGGTAAAGCTTTCCTTGAAAGTACAAATAAAATGAAGTGAAAGTGAAGCGGAGAAATGACTGAAGACGGCTCCTCTGGAGAGATCAAATACTTTAGATTAACCTCCTAGAAAATAAAATACAGTGAAATGAATGCAGCTGTAGGAGGCAGATACCAACGCTACAGATCAAATCACACCGATGCTTCATGCATTCTTCTTTAGTGGACAGTCAAAGCATCAGCCTGATGTTATAAAACTGGCTTTCATCAAAAAAAAAAAAAAAAAAAAAGCTACGCCCCCAAGAACCCATGACAACAAAGAATGCAGTAGGATTAGTGTGAGATGACCAGCGACAGCTCACAACGCCAAACTGCAGTCACGGTATCGGACTGCATGTGTGACCAGAAACACATGTGAGTGGATCATCTCAAGAAAACACACACACGTCAACAACGATTACAACGATGCACAGCAATCTGAATGTGGGACAAACGGGACAAGTCGCCGGGTGAAATGAAACTTAAATCACGGTGAGATCAGAGCATGTTAGCGGACGGAACGACACACGCGAGGGATGAGAAAGGCGTGGAAGAGGAAACCTTTCTCTTACCAAAGTCAATAGGGGACTCACAGCCAACGGACCGGCGATTACCGGCTAGTAGTTTACACAGAGAGCATCGACAAGGTAAGAAGAGAAGAAGAGCAGAGTTAAACGTGTGGAAGAGAAGGAAGCATGAAAACAGTGGCTGGGATGACAAGACAGCCTTTCTGCTCGCGTCTACTTTCACTTCTGCTTCAGGTTGGTTTTTTTTGCATGCACTGCGAAACAAAAAGCAGCAAGAAGCAGCGCCTGAGAGAGTGTCATCTATGAACAACACAGAGCTCTGCAAAGTGGTCAAGAGAGAGAAACCTTAATGCAACAGGCAGGTTTGTCCGCTTACTCGTTGTCTTTCACTCTGGATTAGATATTAAAAGGTTAGAGGTGCAATTTGTAAGCATTAAAGAGTATATAGGAAAAGCACTGCCGCATTTCTGCCTCATGTACAACACTCGACGTCACGGTTGGGTTTAGTCATGTTTTAGTCAGTCAGAGGATTCGGACACTGAGCTTCTCAACGATAGAGCCGAATTTCTGTTCACGTCTTTTGGTTCCCGATAGAAAAGACGCCGTTAATCTCGATTACCGTCATCGCTTTGACGATAAAAAAAAAAAAAAAAAAAAGCTGCAACCTTTGCACCGGAGTATTGAAGGCAATGTGAGTTTGCCGTGAATCTGTAGATGTTCAGAGTTTATTCTGAGCACTTTCAGGACCTCAAGTTAAGACTGTTTTGCCAGCTGCCGTTTCCAAAATTGGTCAAGTATTTAGATCCAGATTATCACATGGCCCACCGATAAATCACTGACTGACTCTATGGAGCTGGGACATTCCCATATACATACACCTCTCTCTCTCTCTCTCTCTCTCTCTCTCTCTCTCTCTCTCTCTCTCTCTCTCTCTCTCTCTCTCTCTCTCTCTCTCTCTCTCTCTCTCTCTCTCTCTCTCTCTCTCTCTCTCTCTCTCTCTCTCTCTCTCTCATCGCCGTCAGTCCTCGTGTGCATCTGACCGGCTGCTTCAAATCCAAACTAAGAAATAAAAAGGGAGGAATTAATACATTATTCTAATACACATTGGTGAGGAGTAGCAGAGAAAGGGACAGGCAGTGAACACTTAAAAGCTGTTATCATTCACTCATCTATTTTATTATTGCGTAGGAGTTTAAGTGAAGGCAACACACCAATAACGAAAAAGCGCAAAATAAACCAAGTGGCAGCGGTGAGCCTGAAAACCTGGCTCGTCGAGTCTAAAATAACCTCCACCCTTGATCTCGTTTGCCACGCTGTGCAGTATGTCAGCTATGCAGTGTTGACACTGTATACTGTAGTGCTTTGAGTGGCTGGAAATAGACCGTTATGAGCGAAGGCACACGTGGGGACGAAAGACAAAGCTGTGTGATTATCATTTGCCATCTTCACTGCAGTGTAAAGAAATTACCTTTAGAATGTTTTTGCATTTGTGCATTTTTTTTTTTTTTTTTTTTTTGCACAAATGCAATCCCTCTCGAGTGCATCGACTAGCTAACGCGAGTATGACTCCAGCGCGTACCTTGACCTCCAGGGTACATGCAGCGGAAGGCCCGGCCCAGCTCCTCAGCCTGAACCCGGCCTGCAGGCGTCAGCTCGCCGCCCCACTTCAGCACCAGCAGCAGAGACGGGCCGTCCTTCTTACAGTCTGAAAAGACAAAGACAGCAGCGTGGCGTTACTCATAGCAGTGAACACCAAACAAATTTCTCCTGAAGTCACCAAAAGCATTACATAAGGCATCGTCTGCATCTTCTAGCATTCATTTGGAGTCAACTTTATTTTTGTAATCAGATTAGTAGTATCTGTTTAGACATGATCTCTAATACCGTACAATCACCCGTTACATTACATTACAGTCATTTAGCAGACGCTTTTATCCAAAGCGACTTACAATAAGTGCATCAACATTGGTAATCAAAAGAACTACTAGTCACCAGAAGTCATAAGTACATCTCCTTTTCCAAACAAGCATCTAAGAGCATGAAGCAGAGCATAACTCAGAGCCAAAGTACAGTGCAGAAACAAGAAAAACAGTTAGTGCTATAAGTAATACGAATACAATAAGTGCAACAAGCTAGTATGAATACAATAAGTGCTAAGTGGAAGGCTCAGGGTAGCACTTCCTGAAGAGGTGGGTTTTCAGTCTGCGCCGAAAGATGGGCAGCGACTCCGCTGTCCTGACGTCAGTGGGAAGTTCATTCCACCACTGTGGGGCCAGGACAGAAAACAGCCGTGACCGGGTCCATCGGCCGCCAGGACCTCTGAGCGACGGGGCAACCGATCGCCCCGAGGCAGCAGAGGGAAGTGGTCGGGCGGGGGTGTAAGGCTTGACCGTGGCCTGGAGATAGGAAGGAGCTGTTCCTCTCACTGTCCTGTAGGCTAGCACCAGAGTCTTCAACTGGATGCGAGCTCTTACAGGGAGCCAGTGTAGAGAACGGAGAAAGGAAGTTGTGTGGGAGAAACCCCCACAATGTGCTACCAGAAGTATTAGCACTACTTTTGTGTTTTTGTACCTTCTTCTTCGCTGGAGGCTTTAGGTTGGCCGTTACGCAGGTAGGTCAGCTGGACTTTCCTGTTGATACCTGAGAAATGGCCGTACCTGACGAGACAACACACAAAGCACACACACACACACACATTTTGATATGCACATAGATGGACGGACAGACGGTCAGCGCACACAGAAACACAAGAAGGTTTGATCCCACTTTAAAGAATTCAGTTTAAATATTTAACAGCACATGAATGACTTCTATCCCAACAAAAGCTTAGAGAGGATAGAACACTGATCATCCACATAACCAAGCATTAGGAAATGTTTTGTGATGATTCAGTCATTCAGCAGATAGTTTGGGTCAACTAAAGACAAGGAGGGGTTATAGTCCAAGAAAAAATAAATAACATGAATATGCATATGTATTTTTCAGGACCTTCGCCTCGCTCAGAGGCCATCTCACCTTAAGAACCCTAACGTCAGAAGATATGAGATTATTTTCTTGTAATTTAAGACTTTAATCTGTGAGTTATTTCACGTAAAACTTGAATGTTTGTCACGTGACCGCTGGTCTCAGCCGAGTCATTCTTAGCTTCGTAATTTAATGGTTTTTTTTTTTACAGAATCTGGTTTGTGCAAACTGTCAATTTTTGGCAAAATATTAAAGGAGAATAAACTGATTTTGATGAAATACCACTATTTCAATCTTAGATTTAGTTATTGATTCTGACGGAAGCGCTTGTCGCACAAGTAAAATCTGATGCTAAATTCTGTTTTTACAGTTTCTTGCTTTGATAAATGGTGTAATGTTGGCAATTATTTTTTAAAGAAAACACGACTTTCACACCAGACGGTAGGCTGTGGGTTCAGAGGATTAAAACATATATTACTGGGTCTACTGGGTATACTGGGTATGCTGGGTCTACTGGGTATGCTGGGTCTACTGGGTCTACTGGGTCTACTGGGTATGCTGGGTATGCTGGGTATACTGGGTATACTGGGTATGCTGGGTCTACTGAATATACTGGGTCTACTGGGTCTACTGAATATACTGGGTCTACTGGGTATACTGGGTCTACTGGGTCTACTGAATATACTGGGTCTACTGGGTCTACTGAATATACTGGGTCTACTGGGTCTACTGAATATACTGGGTCTACTGGGTCTACTGGGTCTACTGAATATACTGGGTCTACTGAATATACTGGGTCTAC
This sequence comes from Cebidichthys violaceus, assembly GCF_023349555.1. NCBI lineage: Eukaryota > Metazoa > Chordata > Actinopteri > Perciformes > Stichaeidae > Cebidichthys > Cebidichthys violaceus. The sequence continues at coordinate 3,315,182 of NW_027176483.1, forward strand.
TGGGTCTACTGAATATACTGGGTCTACTGGGTCTACTGAATATACTGGGTCTACTGAATATACTGAGTCTACTGGGGGTTCAATCACTGTTGCGGTGTATAAGCTGGCAGTAGTGTGACCAACAAAACATCTTACACTAAAGTGGATCACTACTCAATTTAGTGTTAATTACAGTGGACTTGCATGTCCCGCCTTCTCATCAAATTAGAACTTGTTTATTAAACCGTTGCACTTTAGGATACAAACTGTTTTGAACCTAGAGGAGCACCAGCAAAATCACTACAATGAAACGCTGATGGGAGGCCAGTTGAAATGTGGTGAGAGCATCATGCACACAAAGTAGCAGACACTCTCACACACACACACACACACACACACACACACACACACACACACACACACACACACACACACACACACACACACACACACACACACACACACACACACACACACACACACAAAGAGAACCACAGTGAAATCATCAAGGACATTTGACTGTGTATGTGTCGAGTGTTAATGGCCATGAATGAATGGATATTAATGGAAATGACACTCGGTGCACAAAACATCAGGAATACCTTCAACACATTGAATTATTTTTGCTATATCTAAACTACTTTCTTCCCCGTTTACACCCATTCATCTACGATTGTATCGGTCTGTGTGTGAGAGAGAGAGAACAGGTATTCCTAATATTTTGAAGGCACAGTCTAAGAGGACTAAAGAGAAGGAGGGAGGAGGTAATCCTTATGAGTGAGAAGGGACAGGGCGCGTACTGAGAGTCATTCAAGCTGGATTCCCTTTTGGAGAGAGAGGAGGAGGGATGGGTGGGGAGGAGCAAAGAGAGACGGAGGAGAGAAGAGAAAGCAAAGAGTTAGAGACTCAAGAGGGGGGTGGGGGGGGGGGGTTAAAGGTCAACATGTGTCTGTTTGTGAGTACAAGAAAAGATGGCTGAGCCCTGGTGGAGTGCTGGAAGATGACGAGTGGGTGACAGGAAACGGGAGGACGATGAATGAGGTTGTGTCGTTCGTTTTCGGGATTGACGTGAGGCGTCACTCACATCTCCAGGACGGTCTTGAGTTGCTCCAGTTTAGATTTCTTCTCCTCGATCTCACAGTCGGTGTGCTGGCCCAGTTCAGCCAGCAGCAGGCGGGCGATGTCCAGCACTTCCTGGAAACACACGAGGCAGTTATTTGTAATTTGGCTTCTTATCTTTTGAATTTACTCGACAGACTAAAAAAAAAAAACACACAGAGGAACTTCTGCAAACGTCTTGAAAAATGTTCAGTGACGGGATGAGTCAAGGATAAATACATAGACAACAAAACAATAACGGTGTGAGCATGACATATGCAAATGGAACTGTGTCCTCTGAAACCTTTCATTATACTTAAAAGGGATTCGGTCATAATCTGCCAAAATAAATAAACAAGGCAGAAGAGAGGGATTGTGGGAAAAAGGAGGAACACTCACTTGTAGCTGTTTTGGCTTCTTCAGCTTTAGCTTCCCTGACTTGTAGCCTCCATACTTCTCAAACAACTCAAAGAATCTGGGCAAGACAAACAGAATAATACAGCAATGTTAAGAAGTACAGTTACACTAAACGAGGACAACATGTTTTAAGTCAGACGTATTTCACATGTCGACTCATCCCTAAAAATAAGACGGTAAAGAGAGACTTATTCTTACAGCAGGGCAGACATGAGAACTTTAAGTTAGACTAATAAATAGACTAAAAATATAATAAACTGAATAAATCCAGTTTGTGAGGACAGACCAAATATTTGATGGACAGAAAGAGGGAGAGACGTCTTAATGTTGAAGCCAAGAGACTTACAAAGGATGTCGGACCTCCATTTTCATCTTTTGCTTCGGTGTGCGATCTCCATGGCGGATGATGGCGATGACGCAGCGCAGCTCCATCCTGAATGAGGCAGAGGAGCGGACGGAATTAACATGCGGCAGAAACTCTGTTATTTCACCAACGTCCTAATCTAAGCCTGAAACACACTGCTCATGATCAAGACTGTCAGGAAGTGATACATTTTTAAAACAGAATTCACCTAACATGGATTGATTTTTTTAAGGTTCAAAAGGTACAAGGTTTTGAAGACAAAGACATGTCGAACACTTGAAAGTTGAGGAACCATGAACACCACATGGCCGATACTTTGTACATCAGTACATACATGGTTCCTGAGGTTGTTGGGACGATGGGGATGTCTTCGGCTTCCATGGGGATGGACCAGGGGATGTGGAACTGGGGGGCTAACTCCCTCATCACCATGTTCCTGGTGAGGCAGAGAACAGCAAAGACATTATGAGCATTGGAACCAGGTAGAAAAGGTAAATATCACAGAGGGAAAGGAATGGAAAGTAAACAAACCGAGGGCCAATCTGTTTTATTTTGAAGGAATAATCTTGAATATTTTCATTTAAATAAATGGCTGTTAAATCACTAACTATCGTTGGAGGAGGAAACACAATGGGGATTGAGGCTCATGATGAAAGTGTTGCAATATTAATATATTTGCAGTATTACAAACTGGGCATTAAATGAAGTTACTGCTAATGCAAACCAAAGATTCCCCACTGCTGCAGCTTCACAGTAAAAGCATTCAACCGTTAATATGAAGTCACAGGAAATGTGTTCGTCAGCGAGCTCGACATTGACCGGCTTCCCTCGTGAAAAATGCATCTACAACACAAGACAACGGCCCTTCGGGGCATTTTATTTTTTTTTGACAGAGAATTAGTTTGAAATATCGCAGGAAGAAATGGAACAGTCGGTCGCAGCGACAAGTGAGCCGTTAGATGAAGCGCTGCAGGCAAAAGGCATGAAACAACTCACAGAGGGATGGAAAAAGGCCACGTATTGCCTGACTTCCTTTATTAAAACGACAAAAGTTTGTTTTGCTGCCCACAGTATTCTTGGACCTGCAGTATTAAACCGATTTGTACCACCGGTAAATAAATAGGGTGTCACCAAAATCACCCAGGACTGAAATCTTTACGATCGCCACTTCAATCTGTTGATTTAAAGTCGTGTCTCAGATTTCTACACAATGCATGTTCTTTCACTTAAACTTGCTACAAACTACAGTATAGCAAAATGAACGCAATTAACGTTATAATATTCAAGTAAACTTCCTGTTTCGAGTAACATGAGGAGTTCCTGCGAGGTCTTGGAGTCCTACTGTGTGCTTCCTGAGCGTCACACCTTGCTAGTGTCCATTACTGGAGAGAAGCTGCGTTTCCTGCGTCTTTCTATTAGTAAAATGTAAGCGTCTACACTCATAAAGCTTCGGTTACTTTGCCTGGAAGGAGAGGCGATAAATCAGAAACAAACTAAGCTGTAAAAAGCTGACAGCGGAGTCCTTCGGCTGAATTACAACGCGACAGCTTCAAGGCAATATTTACGTTTAAAAGGGTACGACATGCAAATTCTGCAAAGTGTCAGAGAAGTCAAGTAATCAAACTATGCAATCCAGAAATCTACAGGCTACACTAATATCATTAGTTAATATATAGATATAGAAGAAACCAAAGGCAATATAAAAAGAAACAAAAATGGGATTTAAAAAAAAAAACAAAAACTAACTAAAATAGAAGATCAGAATGAACAAAATAAAACACAAGAAAGAAAAACAAGATAAATAGCCTCAATAAATATGGATGGTATGTAAGCTGATGTCACTTGCCCCAGGACCTTGGCACAGTCGTCGTAGTACTTCATGGAGTTTTTGACGAAGCTGAAGCCGTTAACGTCGCAGACGAAGGAGTGGCCGTTGGCCCGGAGCAGGTCGAACCCGCACACCGTTTGCTAAAAGTCACATAGAACAGAGTTTAACAGATTATAATGTGGAGAACAATGCATTTTGAAACACAGTCTGTTTTTTTAACAGACAGATAAAGTAACACAATGATCAGTAAACAAAGAAAACACGGATACAGGATCTGGAGCGATGAGGTCTTGAGTTTCAGGTTTGTTGAGTTTATGAAGCTTCTAGAAGTGTTTTTCTTTGTTTGTTGAAAGGAACATTTTCTATTTGGGCTCCTAAAAACAACGTTCCTTTGGGAATACTGTGTAATACACAAAGTTGTAATATTAAGAGCTGGGCTTAAAAAAAAAAAAATACAAAGAACCTATGAATTATTGATTTCCTGGGCCTCATGATGTCGTCTTTATTTGTTTGTTGGGAGTTAAGTGTGAACTTGAATTCACTGAACGAGCTATGATGCTACTGGAGTAACCTCTATATTTGTTTACTGATTGGTGCACAATTGGTCAGAACAGTGTGATATGAATTATTCCTATTACAGCAGGCTTTAGGAAGAATAACGCATTTAGTGTGCGTCTAAAAAAACAACCTAATATGTCTGAAACTGCTCGTGTTTACAGTAGTTGGTTTACACGTGTTTCCTCCCTGCTCTGTAATTATATAATTAGGTCTAATGAGCGGATAGCAGACGCTCCTACTGTCTTGTTGGTGCAGTGTTTGTGTTCACTACAAATGGATTACTGCACATAAAAGGAGGTACCCAGCGGAGTTTCTGAACACACTAATGGTTTGGGCAGAAATAACAAAAAAAGAGAATGACCACAAGCGTATAAATAATGCAGCTCTCAAACAAAAATGGAGGTTTCCCGACGATCTCAAAACTCTTTTTCTTTTGTTTTCCTCCACTACATCCTCTTTATCGGGTCTATTCAACCGCAGCGCACCGATCGCTTCTGTTTACAGAAAAATAAGAAGAGAATAAATCACGCAAACGGCCGTATGGCGACAATAAATCCTTAATTTTGTCACGCGGTGAAAAAACTAATTCATAACGGATAACATTGCGGGAGCAGAAAGAGGACACTCGTAGTGCACAGACGGACGAGGCAGAGCTGCAGCAGGTTATTCAGCAGCAAGCGAGAAATCCACACAAATCCATTATATTGCAATTTATTCCCATGCAGGCTGATCAGAGTAACCTCAGGTGGCGTCTCTACCTTGCCTGAATATTTCTCGGTGTATAAATGTCGGTCCCCCTGAACACTGCAGCTGCCCTCCTCTATTGTGATGGTTAACAGTTTACCTTGAAGGCCAGGCAGACCTTGCGGGCCACCAGTTTCTCCATGGCGGTCAGCATGACGGGGTAACGGATCTCCTTCCCCTCACTGTCCCGCTCCACCTTTCCATCCAGGGCGGGAGATTTGCGGGCCTCCGCGTGGGCGTAGTCTGGACCCACTGTGTAAACCTGCGACGTCCGGACACACACGGACACACACCATCACGATTTTAACATTTCGGCACGAGTTACACGCGCGTGAATCAACTGAAGCGATTCAAACGACCTCCGTCGACGGAGGAGTGAACTGGCGCCGTACCTTCACATCGGTGCCGTCCGTGGGCATGAACTCCTCGTAGATGTAGGATCCGGTTTTTCGTACGCTGGTTTCTGGGGAGTAGACGCTGCTACGACTCCCTATCTACAGCAACGAGGCAGAGAGAGAGAGACGATGGATCAACGTTTGATCCATCTTTTGGGTTTTCTGAGTCAAACCCGTCAAAAAAAAAAGGAGGATTTTTGTGGGAAACATCCCATCATAATGACATGACGGAGCATCTCTCTGAACCTTTCTGAAGAGCCTCTGGCTGCCCCCCCCTGCAGACGTTGGGTAATAGATGTAGACGTTGTGGTCCTCCGCGCACACGGGTTTCTCCACGAAGGGTTTAGGGAACACCTCCCCGTTCACCTCGACATGGTCCTCCGCCTCCACCAGGTTACACTCTGCACACGGGGAAGACTTTGGGGTTTTAAACGCAAACTAAAACAACACAGTCAAAAGACAAAAGAGATGCTACAAACATGGGAAATACACAATTAAGTTATGTTGAATGAATGTACAATCAAATCCATTTCAACAATGGTCCCTCTGGTTACTAGCTGTCTTTAAGCCATAACAGTCTGCTATTTATGTACTTTATGTATCCTGTATTTAACCAGGACAGCTACTAAGATACATTATTATTATTATTACGTTATTACCAGTACACACCTGGTCAAAATGGCAGAGAAAATTAAATGATAAATAAATCTAAAGCACAGGAGAAACAAATCTTCGTAGGTTTCATCATAGCTTTATCGTCCGATACATTCTTACTGGAATCGATGGCTTTTGTTTTAGTTTGTTACGATAAATCAGAGGGTTCACACACACAAACGTATTAATAAGGAAAAATAAGGAACCATTACCTTCAGGGTTGTCGGGGTCTCGGTTCAACACGGCATAACGAGGCAATTCAATGCCCTCCTCCTGCAGGATCCGGTACACCTCCCTCCTGACAGGGAATCAAATACCGTTAGAAACAACATGCAAAAGAGAGGACAACCAACGTGTGTGTGTGTGTGTGTGTGTGTGTGTGTGTGTGTGTGTGTGTGTGTGTGTGTGTATATGTGTGTGTGTGTGTGTGTGTGTGTGTGTGTGTCTTTGATGAGTCTGGGGTTGGGTAGTAAAACAGGAATAAGGTATTTCCAAATAGTCATTATGTAATTTTCATTTCGCTCCTCTGATTAGGAAAGGGAAGAAAATCACAAGTTGGTTGAATGCAACTGCAAATGCAGCTGCTGCAGTTTGGCGAGAAAGAGAAAGACAGTGAATCTCAATGAAGCCGTACGATTTGCACGAGTTAAGTCGGAATGATTTCCATCTCAGCCGCTAACTGCTGCGAGGGATGAGCTCATTTAAATGGAACGCAAACAGCTACATTCAAAAAAGGGGGCACAACGTGTCGTGATGCAGGAACATTGCTGGTTTTGTTCTGATGTCGTTAAGAGAATATACTTTCATGAATCTTTGTGTTTTAAAGTAACTTCTTGGACGACAAACTCTCAAAGGGCCGGTACAACGACAAGCATCACGTGGCAGAGAACTTCAGCTGATGCAACTCTAGCCATCGCTTCACTTTCTACCAGGCCGTCGGGAACACCGGGGTCATTTCCTAGTGACCTGATCAGCTGATTGGCAGTGAGTGAGTGAGTGAGTGAGTGAGTGAGTGAGTGAGTGAGTGAGTGAGTGAGTGAGTGAGTGAGTGAGTGAGTGAGTGAGTGAGTGAGTGAGTGAGTGAGTGAGTGAGTGAGTGAGTGAGTGAGTGAGTGAGTGAGTGAGTGAGTGAGTGAGTGAGTGAGTGAGTGAGTGTGTGTGTGTGAGTGAGTGTGTGTGTGTGTGTGTGTGTGTGTGTGTGTGTGTGTGTGTGTGTGTGTGTGTGTGTGTGTGTGTGTGTGTGTGTGTGTGTGTGTGTGTGTGTGTGTGTGTGTACATACCTGTCCTGTATGAAATACTGCATGTTGAGGTCGTTGATGAGCAGTGGGTTCCTGAGCTTCGCGTACTCCACAGCTTTGTCCAGGGGGAAACCTGACAAAAAAAAATGTCACACCAACAAAATCTTAATCCACCCAGAAAACATTCTTCTTTTGAATCAATCAACCAGCAAATAACTGAGCTAACAGTGACTTTTTCTAAATAGTTACTGAGCCTATATTTACTTCAGCATCTTCAAAGCGGTGAAATTGTCATGAGGTCTCGAGTTGATCATGTTGGGAGTGAGCTGATCATTTCCTGCACACAGAGGTGATGTCACTCGATAGATCAGGTCTTGATCAGCCCATCTGTGTGGGTGTAGTGCACCTTTAACGGCTCTTAGGGAGTTTTGAAAGGTTTTTAAAATCTGATTTTACGTGACGGGTGCACAATTTGAATAAAGATTAGAAAAACTCCCGCACACCGTCTTCTTATTGCTGGAAAATTTTGCTAATTTAAAACATTTGCTGGACCTTCATCCGATCACATTTTCCGCCGCGTTGTAAATTCATAAATATTCCAGCGGCGAACCGGGTGACAGGGTGAGAGAGTTCTCATGTATATTCAATAAGCTTCGACAGATTATTAAAAGGGAACACGATTCATCATAACCGCTTCACATGTTTTTATAACAGGCTTGAAGTTCTATGTGTAGAGCAAGTTACTTCAATGCATGTAGTAAACTACTGATGTGTCTCAAGGCTTCACCGTACTGTTCTGCATGTGAACAGAACAACGTCCGCGGGAAACATTTGAGGGAAATATTCCTGTTTCTACTTTCTAATAATAACAGCAACAACTCACACTATGTTCCCATGGTCTGAGAAACCATCCCAAACACGGACTCTTTTAAAAATAGAACGGAAAAACATGTCTCATGTGATGAAACACACACAGATCAGTGTCCAACGGAAACATTCCTTAAAGGATCTCTACGCGATATTTAGAGCATTTACATCGAACAATTAATAAAGTAGCAAAAAAAACGGTTTGCTCAGTAAGACAGCCGGTCGGTCGGTCGGTGTGTAATCTGAGCTTCTTTGTCGACACGTGCCTTTTAGTGCATGTGAGCCACTGGTTAAACACTGTTAACTCGGTCTGCACTGTTAGCTGCCAGCTACTGGCTCAGCGGTCGCCATGTTGTCCGTCACGTTTTCTACCTTTGGAGTGGAAGGAGATGAGGCAGTCGCAGAGCGGCCATTTCTCCACGGGCTCCTCCAGGATCACCTCCTCGGGAAAGATCACCACGTCGATGTAGTCAAACTTACAGAGTCGCTCCAGGATCTGAGTCATGGGTTTGGATTTGGACTTCTTCATCATGGCACATATGCCGACCACGATCTGTCGCTCTGGTGGCTGGAGGACAGGACGGAGAAAACAAAAGAAGAAGAAGAAGAAGAAGAAGAAGAAGAAGAAGAAGAAGAGAAGAGATATCATGAAGCGACTCTTCCAAATGTACTGTAAATTCAAAACTTTATTGCATGCATGCAAAATGTATTTGATTCTTGAGATAACACATTTGTTTTTTCGTTGAGAGTCTCTGCTGCTGTGCACACAGGGGTTGAGGTGACAGCTAGATGTTTGAACTGCTACCTGTTCACTCGCTTTCTAGATAAAACCGTCAGCAAGTGAAACAAAGAGAGAGACACAGCAAGTAAGTGAGCAGCAAACACAGCTCCTCCATGAAGTCCTTTTACAGCTGCCAGAGGCTATAAAGCTGTTTATCCTGGCTGTTTGCCTTTGTATATTTTTGTCTCCATTTATTTTTCCACTCCAAATAAAAAGCTTCCCCTTTAAGATTTCCAGGCTTGTTAAAACTTCCCAGAAATGACCAAAGCGTTGGCTTCCTGTTCCAAAAATTAAACCCCCTTTTTTCCCGCCCCCATTGTAAATTTATACAACAGCATTATTTTCCACTTTTGATGTAAAGCGTCTTCTTCACAAAGCACATCTCGAACACCACCCGTCAACCTACCGACTCGTCGTCATAGTCGTCCATGTCTTCTTCTCGAAACATCTCGTTCTTCATGCCTGCCTCCATTTGACCCATGTCCTGCTCGTCATCCCCGCAGCCAACCACGAACCAAGGAACGTCTCCCGTCGCTCCCGCCCCTCTCCGGTCTCTTCTGCTGGTCCGACGCAGGGCTCGCTCATCACAAGCCACCGCCAAACATGGCTGCTTCCTGGGTGGCTCCTCCTCCCCCTCCTCGGCTGGCGATTACAGCAGGAAGAAACCAGAGTGACTGACGCCTGAGAACCTGGTGATAAAGAGTCCGCCGGTGATTCTGAGCAGGCTGATAACAGCAGAATGTGTTGAGGTAGAGGAACACGAGGTAGAACAGAGGGAGTGGACGCCACGTGGGTCGAGGTAGAAAGTCAAGATCCTGGTTGTAAAAAGTCCCCGTGTCAGGACAGAGGAGGTCTGGAGACGCTTCTTCACACAGGAACCTCCAGGATCAACAGTTTTCTTGCCCTAGGAATAAAAAAAATTAAAAAAAGTTCAAACTATTCTTTTTGGAGGAAAAACTGTTTACACAAAACAATACAAACTTGACAAGTTAATACACACACACACACACACACACACACACACACACACACACACACACACACACACACACACACACACACACACACACACACACACACACACACACACACACACACACACCATCACCACAGTCCTGGTTGTTGCACTGTTGCTCAACGCACCGCTTGAGAAGTAACCGTCAAGGCTGTGAGACGAGCCACACAATAGGAGAACAACTTTATCGATTCCTGAGGAAAGTGGGTCATTGCAACACTCGAGAAAAATGATACTTAAGATATGAATCAAGATTTTGGCTTGAGAGAGTTTCTGGTTTGTTGACTGTTGAGATATTTACAGATGATGTCATTCATGAATCCGTAGCGAAAGGGTTTTTACAGACACGCTACGCGCTTCTTAATCAAACTCCTCAAAGTTACGCTAAAGGAGCCGAGCGATGAGGCGAGAGTGAGCAAAAAGACGCATTTATCAAGCAACTTACTCAAACTAACAGGGAAGTGCAAGAGCAACTTTTAAGAGCAACTCTCGCGTGACTAATCACGTCTGCTCTGAGCAGGAACGACCGATCGAAGACAAAGATTTACGCCAGACATGTCGCTACGTTACATTTTACTCAGCACTGATACTTTGAAACGTTTCAAAACAAGTTGAATTCATTTGTGTAAAATCCTTAACACCTCCAGCAGCCATTACCGTGAAATTAACTTTTTTAAATATGGAAATGTGGATTAAACTGAACTGTAGAGAAACAGCAGAATTGTTCTCGTCATTTGAACCTCTGACAAAATGCTGCAAAACCAAATTCAAATAATAAGCTGAAGTACCACATCATCAACTGCTTCAGCTGTATGCATGATAATTACTGTAGCGTCTTTAATGAATAGAGACGGTCGTCCAGCAACCGCAAGGTCTGCGGATCGATCCTCGGCTGCTGCGAGTCCTGTGCCGAAGTGTCCCTGAGCAAGACACTGAACCCCTAACTGCTAAAACTGTACAAATCACTCCTTATCATTGCTCACCACTCTCTGTACTACAGTTATCTAGTATTACTACAGTTATCTAGTATTACTCATAGTGAACAGAAGAAACCTCTGAGGAGATTCAATTTAAAGACATTATTAAGCTGGTGAGAAGTCACTTTTATCATAGTTATAGCATTAGAACTATTATAACTACTACTACTACTACTACTACTACAACAACCTGCAGCCAGCATGGATGTACGTCATTAAACGTCTCCTGTGCAGTACTTGTACTGCTTTAGCTAATATTTTGAGAGCGTGTTCAGTATAAAACGTACATAAACGCATCTATTCGGCTGTAGATTTCCACTTGTTGAATGTTTTACACAGAGGCATTCTGGGAAAGTGGAACAAAAGAGCGCCGCCGTTTGTCGTCATTGCCTGCGCTACGACGACGTCCTCTTAACGCCGCTTTCCAGTTCCCACCCAGAAGCAGAACTCAGTGTTGTTCTGCTGCTTTATGAACACTACTCTGATTACTACGCTTTGTATTGCAACTAAAACCACCACTAAATATCTATTCTATCTCTATGCAATTACAATACAAGTCATGCATACTAAACCCAAGCTGCAGAAACACAACAAAACCATAATTGAGTTGGACATGATAACCTTAATAAAAAAAAAGCAGGATTTATTGCAGGACTTTTTTGTTTCAGGCTGCACTAGTTTAAGCCTTATTAACTGGGTGCGTTTCTTCTAATTACACTATAAAACGTGACCTCCACTGTTGTCACAGTACAAACCTGGGGGGGGGGGGGGGGGGAGTTAGGGGACCTTCAGTTAGAGGAAGTGTAGCAGCGCTTCAATGACTTGAAACTATTTCCAGTGACAGAAAAACCGACGACGTGACTCAACGCACATCTGCACAAAAAAAAAAAAAAAAAAAAAAAAAAAAAAATCACAAACACACTTTTTCTAAATCATCTCTTCAGCCGGGCGCTTCAAGATAATGCGGGCGTGAACGTTCCACCGCGTATCTGATCAGATACCACGAAACAAAGAAGCAATGTCACGGACTCAGTGACAGCGCGAGGTGTGGGCCAAGCTAGAAGAAGAAACCTGCCGCTGTGGTATGTCCACAAATAGTAGAGGCACTCAATGCTGGCTCACATGTCTCTCACACCAACCCCCCCCCCCCCCTCACACCCCCACCCTTCAAACACCATCACCCACGACGACAACCAGCTGACTGGAGGAGAACAGCCTCCAGGAACATAACGGTGGATTGTATCACCTCTCTGCGAGCGCCACGCAGTCCTCAAATGACAAAGATAACTCATCGTTACTAGAGCTCCGAGGCGATGACGGGCCCCATTAAACAACATGGAGGCCCGTCTTGCCCCCCCCCCCACGGGGTCGGGTCGGAGAACACCGACGGAGATAAACTCGTAAACATTTATAGCTGCTGCGCTCGAGTTTACTTTACCTTTATGTAGGTCAAGGGCACAGCCGTCACTCCGACTGACATCGCACACTATTACAACAAGGTATGCGTGATGTTGATCATCAAATCACACAAAATGGAATTCCAACCAGAGGTCAGGTGAAGTGACTTCACCGATTAAAAATATCTTTCAGCGCTGAGCTCAGCTGGTGTCAGGATTGGCTGTAAAAAGGGAGGGAGGAGGCCTCGTGACTTAACACACCTGATGGATCAGTTCTGCACGTTGCTGTCATTTATCAGTCATTTGCATGTTGGAGGATCGGAAATCTGAGCTAAAAACACAACGCTATGGACCTCTGCGTTCACATATTTTGTGGTAAACATCAATTGTTGTCTTTACAAAACGACGACGTTGTGTTTCCATTGGGTCCCTATAGCAGTTTGAAAACAAGCGGTACTCATTTGGGATATATATTGTACCTAAATATTTCATAAATAACAAAACTGTCACGGGTCAGACTGGGTCAGATTGTTCGTCCTGTCTTCTGATGATCTGATGACTTAATTCACCAGATTCTCTTAATTGTGTCCATTTCCTGGACGCCACAGTAGGTCAATAAAGTCATGAGTGACTTCATGATCCTTTCAGTGAAGAACAAAGGAGACAGGAGGAGAAACCAGACTAAACTGTCATGTGATCTCCTCTCTGCCAGTGAAATTGCAAAAATAAAAAGTCAAATCCTGCGTCACTATGAATAAATTAGGAGGCCGATTAACAAAAAGCATCTCCAGCTATCACACCTGCAGGCCCTCGTGACACACGGATGAGTTCACCTCCGCCGTCACTGCGGAGCCGGAGATCAGCGACGCGGCTCCAATAAAAAGACCTTTGACCTTTGAGACACAGTCTGCCGCAGGAGGCCCGGGACGGTCATCAGCCCCAAAGCACCTCTCTGATAACAGACGAGACACAAGCCGGCACACCGTGCAAGAGACAACCGTCAACTACAGACTCACAACATGAGGATTGATCTAACAACTGGGTCTTTTCTGGGAAATAAAAAAAAATGACATGATGACGTGTGTGTGTGTGTGTGTGTGTGTGTGTGTGTGTGTGTGTGTGTGTGTGTGTGTGTGTGTGTGTGTGTGTGTGTGTGAGAGATTGGGACCTTTATTGTGAAAGGTGAAGCATTAAGTGCAGTATCACTACGTCTCTATCAGGGTCAGGACGATGCTGAACAAGTGAGCAGCTTGTTATCTGAAGAGATTTGAAGACTGTTAATTATTATATTCAATAAAACTTTCTGCACAAAGTCATCGAGGTTACCTGGAACACTAACAAACCCCCCCCCCCACACACACACACACACACACACACACACACACACACACACACACACACACACACACACACACACACACACACACACACACACACACAACACCCCCACCCCCCACACAAGCATGTGATCACATTATGCACTGAGCCGTCATCACTGAAAACAGAGGCCAGCAATAAGCTAAACAGACCCGTTATTTTGAACTCAAACACATTTGCCACTGAAGCAGACGAGTCCTCTGGAAGATGATTTATGGGACTTAGAAAGTTGCATGACTTTTATTTCCCCCACTTCTGATGGATCACCTCTGCCGGGTCTGTATACGGCTTTCGGTGTTACACTGAAATGAGTCCCTCAGGAGGACACTGCAGCAGCAGCAGCAGCAGACGATGATAGAAAGACGCAGCAGCAGACAAAACAGAAGATAAACAGAAGAGATGGGAATAGAGCAGACGGGCCTCATACTAGAATACGGCACAACGATGAATATCTAAACGTTACAACATGCTATGTGCAATTTATGAATGAGGGTAAAGCAGCCATCAAATCAGTCAATGTTCCCTAAAATAACCTGCTAACAGTTTGCAGATACGTTTGTCCTGAAGTGACATTAAAACAGAAACAATTCAGATAAAATGTCAATGTTTCTGCCCATGTTTAGACATGTTTGTTGTTTTTGGATGTCTAATTCATTCAACAGTGAACATACTGTTATAATAATAATATTAATAATATTAAGTATTCTCCTTTTAATCCAAGTTAGTTTCTCAGCTAAAAGACTTCTAGTTGATTCTGCTTTTATTGTTGTAATCCGGATCTGTGCCTTTTGCCAGATTACCTCTGGTTATGTTAAAGGAAATGTACAAAACTGTAAAGATTAGTCGACCAATCCATTAATTGATCGACAAAGTTGCAAACAAGCCAAGTCTCTCTTCAGGGTTCTCAGTGGTGTGAGGACTTCCTGCTTTTGTTTGTCTCATACAAACTATCAACAGCGGACATCACAGGTGTCCAGCAGTCTGTCTTCAAGCCACAACCTGCTCCTCGAGTCACTCGTGAGACACGATGAATGAATCCTGTGGAGGTTTAGTAGTAAAACACACCACGAACACACACACGCACACGCGCGCACACACACACACACACACACACACACACACACACACACACACACACACACACACACATAACTACATCAGTGCGTTGGCCTGCTCGCTCCTCAGCGCTGTCGTTACACACAGTCAAGTAACACCGTTTAAAAAAAAAAGCTTGCCTGCTTTTGTCTATTTCCACCGACACAACAGCAACAATGCAACTTCCCGCAGTTGCCGCCGCCGCCGCTGCCAACAATTAAAAGAAGACTTACCGGCGGAAAAACAACTTCAGTCTGCCGCTCACTTCCTCATTTCCTGTGACTGAACCGGACTAACAGTGAAGCTCCTTCAGCCAGAGTTCAGTAGTAAAGTTGTGAGCTAGCTAACGTTACGCGCTAAAGTTCACGTGCGGTCATCCGTGATTAGCCGCTGCTGCTGCTGCTGCTGCTGCCGTTAGCTTCCTTTTCCTTTTCTTCACCTTTTGTTTTTTTTTACATTAAGTTACGTTTTTCTTTCAAATCCTAGTCATCACTGCCACCTATTGGTCAAAGTGATGAATTGCAGCACCGCACGCTTCAAGAACTGATAGAGGGAAGTTGATAGATGCATAATATAGTATAATATATATAATATAATGTAATATATATAAAATATAATATATATAATATAATAAAAAGTAATCTAATAAAATATAATATAATATAATACAATTAAATTAAATATAATATAATATAATAAAATGTATATAATATAATACAATATAATATATATAAAATATTATATATAATATAGTATAACATAATATAATATAATACAATACAATACAATATAATATAATATAATGTAATGTAATGTAATATAATATAACACAATATAATATAATAACATATCATATCATATCATATCATATTATATTATATTATACAGCTGTACTATACTGTAATTATCATTATTACATTGTACCTTACACTAAGCTATATTTTGTATCCCATACTATGTTCTACATTACAATATCATATTATATTACGTTAATATGTTATACTGTCTTATTGCATTATTATTCTATATTAAGTTGTCCATATTACTACAGACAAACACTATAGTACACAATGTATATTATTCTGATGTACGCTGTTTATATAAAATACTAGACCTTCTGACTCTACTGCTGATAATGACATTGCCGTCACTTTACCTTGTAACTTTGTCTTTAATTGCTCTTATAAAGTTTCTATTTTTACTCATATGGTTTTTGTTTTATATTCATTGTATTTTTCTCTTACTTTCTCTATCAATCTGTGTGTATTCTGTCTTTGTGTTCTTCCAACAACTGAAACAAAAAAGGATTATCTTAACTTATTAAGTCAAAGTATTGCATTCAAATTCCAATTTATGTAAAAGTACATCAGCAAGGAGTCAGAAAATAATAAGTCTGAGAACCACTGAAAATTCTACTCTTTTAATTTGTATATTAATGCGATGTAGTGGAGGAGAAGTAGCAGCAGGAAATGGAAATACTCAAGCAAAGTACCTCTAACCTGCTGATACTGTACTTATTGTAGGCCTAAACAGCCCAATAAAGTACATTAAAGTATATCCCAAATACCTGGTATACAGAAACGTGCGAATGCGCATGTATCATCAAATGTGGATCAGATTTGAGTCATTTCAGAGGTAAAACACAGAGCTTTTATTTTGTTAAGTGAAGTTATTTATCATGCCCTGCTGGAACCACGCTCAGTCAGCTGAGGTATGAAACAAGATTTCTATAATCCCACAGTTTTCTTCCCATTGCACCAAATTCCCAGCATCAGACTGGCGCTGGCCGCTGCCAAGCAGCCCGGTGTGGCTGATGTGATGTCTGGCAACCTGTCAAGAAAATGTGGAGAGAGTTCTCTATCCCATCATGCAACAGGACATGAGAAGTGAGTCTGTGCTGCGAGCATAAGGAAGTAGTGTTCACGTAAAAAAAAACAGTAACCACCTCTCCCTCCCTCTCCTCATCTTCTCTCTCTCACCACCTCGCCAGCATCCAAAAAAAAAAATCTCTTGAATTATGTAATGCATCTTTTAAAATAAATAAATAAATAAATCAAAACGCTCTCTGAAGCGCCCTGTCTTCACCGATTCAATAGGCGCACTATCATTGATGGCCATCTTGGATTTTGACAAACGCGTCTTTGTCCACTTTGAGTCGCATTCAGCTCACAAGGAGAGGAGAGGAAACGGAGGCGTAAAGGTCCGTGACATTAAAAGGTATAAGACGGTCAACGTGTAGTTTCCATGGATCATGGAGTGAGCGCGGCCACTGATGATGAATAATGAGGCGAACGGGTTCAACAAGTGTCCTTCTTCTGCCTCTTGCTCACTTTCTCCCACCCTTCACGAGAAAGAGGGAGATATTTGCTATGGTTATGACTCATAAACTCTGCCACATTTACTGGAACTGAGAATCGATCTTCGTACAAAACTGTACATTTCTCTCTTTAGGCCAAAGAGAAAGATATTGAAAGATATGATTTTCAGACTGTTACTGTGCAGCCGGTGAGCTCCACACTGGATGTCACCTCCTGAGTTGGGACACCTTAAAGTCCCTGATCATATTTCACCTGCAAAATATATATATTTTTTCTGTCTTGAGATTGAAAATTGACTTTACTTTTCGTTTCCTGCACACACGGAGTGACTACAGCATCCTATTGCTCTCCAAAAAGCCACTCGAATAATTCCCCCACCGCTGCATGAAACATCCACAGCCTCTTAAATAACATCACAAAATGATGAGGAGAAGATCTCCCGTTGCATCTACTCATCCATTTTGTCCAGACAGAGCTGTCAGCGTGGCTCACACATCCACACACATCCACTTGTATATATCGTGAGCGAGCCCTGACAGCCATAAAGCGCCTATTCACCTCTATGGAGGGGCTGTAAAGCAAAAAAAAAAGAAAAATGCAGCCCTCTAACTTGATAGACTGCCAGAGGCTGTGTCAACACACACACACACACACACACACACACACACACACACACACACACTGCTCTTTTTCCTTAATGGATAGCAGGACGAGATGCCCAGCCAGGACTGGTTGAAAGAAGGCCTTATGACAGGGACACACACACACACACACACACACACACACACACACACACACACAGATGATACGACAAGCAGCCTTCATATTAACAACTTGTGTACCAGCCATCCTGGGTAAATAAACAATTAACAATGACACCAGCTAATATGATTTACGACCTCACTGAATGCACATAGAACACCTCATCCGTTGACAGAGTTGGTGCGCTCTATTGGTCGAGGAAAAGAAATGTCAGGTTTCACTCAAAACAAATTGTTCTCATCGTATTCTTACAAAAAGTTTGAGCCAAACAATGCCAACAATTGTAGAAATGCATTTCGAGCTTTCTTTTTTAAATTCTGTGCTCGGTGATCTTGAGCCTTGTTTTAACGTGACATTAAACTGTCAATAAATGTGAGAAATCAAACAAAATATCTGAATAAATGCAGATCACAACCATCGGGGGATTATGAAACAATGGACCTTTGGTCACAGACATGCAAAAGGCCCCACCGCCTCTCCACATGAGAACTAACTAGAACATAAGAAGGAAGAAGACTCACAGAAATGATTGTTTAGCGTCTTTTTGTTGATGTTTTGTGTCTCTTAGTTGTTACGCATCTCTCTGTGGTTTTGTGGTCTGTGTGGACATTTTGTGGACATTTTGTGTGTCTTAGTTGTTTTGTGTCCCTTGGTTATTATTTTGGTCCTTTTCCTGTTATTTTTGTGTGAAATTTTGATTTTCTTCGTAGTTGTTTTGTGTCTCTCTTTGGTTGTTCTATGTTCTTTGTGATCATTTTGTGTCTCTTTGTGGTTGTTCTATGTTTTTTGTCATCATTTTGTGTCTCTTTGTGGTTGTTCTATGTTCTTTGTCATCATTTTGTGTCTCTTTGTGGTTGTTCTATGTTCTTAGTCATCATTTGGTGTCTCTTTGTGGTTGTTCTATGCTCTTTGTGATCATATTGTGTCTCTTTGTGATCATTTTGTGTCTCTTTGTGGTTGTTCTATGCTCTTCGTGATCATTTTGTGTCTCTTTGTGGTTGTTCTATGCTCTTCGTGATCATTTTGTGTCTCTTTGTGGTTGTTCTATGCTCTTCGTGATCATTTTGTGTCTCTTTGTGATCATTGTGTGTCTCTTTGTGATCATATTGTGTCTCTTTGTGATCATTGTGTGTCTCTTTGTGATCATTTTGTGTCTCTTTGTGATCATTGTGTGTCTCATTTCTGAGGGTTTTAACAACAATTACCATCTGTTGGACCTGAGTGACAAAGAGGTTTAAGATCGAGTTGGAGAATTGCTCAGCGCTGGCAGGTTTGTCCCTCCTCTTTCATATTTAGACCCAGAGATAAACTGATCCTCCTGTTTCGAATGAGCAGCTTCATTCTGTGTATTCTCAGAGGTACATAAATACAATTCTAGCCTGGAAAAGTGTGAAGACAATTAACGTTATAAAAAAAACCCTCCCAATTGCTGTTCACAAGCAGCCACAAAATGCCAAGCGGAGAGAGAGTCTACTTCAGGCACATTTTTATAACACAGGAAGGAATGTTCTAGCATCTCCAGGATGTCAATGTTCCTCCTAACAGCTGCTGGACCTCAGGAAGCTGCTGAGACGTGACATGTTAGACGATATAAACCCTCAGACTGAATGGACAGAAAGCCTCATCTGTGTGTTTCTGTCTGTCTCAATGTCAAACCTGTCTGCCTGCCCCTCCTATTGCCTGATATTTCTCATAGGGACTCTGATGTACAGACCACTGACATGTACGTGTCAATACGTACTAATATGGAATATTTGCAATCGCAAATTAGGTGGTCGTGTACAATACTGTATATGTGTGTTAACACTCACCCAGGTACTGGCTGTACACATTACAGCGGTATGATTATACTCATTCATACCCATAGTTTCTAAATCTGTATGTGTAAATCTGTGTTTTTAAAGGGCCAGTGTGTAGATTCTCAGGAGATCTTTCAGCAGGAAATGGAATACGATATTTATAACTATGTTTTCATTAGTGCATAATGAATAACGCACCTGAAACTAAGGATTTCGTCATCTTAGAATGAGCCCTTCATATCTATATAGGGAGTCCGCCATGTTTCTACCGAAGCCCAGACTGGACAAAACCAAACACCGAGCTCCCGTTTTAAGTTACCTGAAGGCCACCGTAGTTTTTTGTGAAACTGCGGTAACTTGAGCTGCAGAGTGCAAAACTGTGGTACCACCAGCCGCCGCCTGACTTCCATTGCTCTGCTACAGCAGTGTAATAAACGTGAGGATGACCTATATGAGCAAGACAAACGGTTTTACTGCGGCTCACACATTACCAGTCTTGGAAAGGGAGGAGTCAGAGGAGGAGTATACGGTTGGTTGCAATCTGCCACCCCAACACCTTCTCATCCCAACTCGTCACGTACCGACGCTTGGTTAGTCGCCTTGGCGACCCTTTCTAGCTCACTGGGCCGCCCGGCGCGTCAAACTATGAGGCTCGTGGTTAACGTTGTGAATTCAAACAAAAACACCTGCATAGGTTTAGGCAGCAAAACCGCTTCATCGCTGGGTATCAAAAAAAATGAACACAAAGTAACGTTAAGTACGGAAAACACGTCATAACTTACGTATCTTCAACAAAACTCAACAACATTTTGGGACAAACTGGTCACAAAAAACAGTCTCCTGTTTGAAGGTCCTGTGCTTGTTTGATCCATCCACCTCATGGTAGGTTTCTGCTGTATTGATACTTCCAGGTACATGATTACATGGATTACATATAAATTGATTTTTGTGGGATATCATAAGAATTACAGCGCATTCATTTCTCTATGTTTAGCTACGATTGCTGTATGAGAACAGCCTGTAATATGAATTATGCTATAGTTTTGTGCTCTGGTATGACAAATGTGAACTACTGAACGAGAGAGGCCAAACGCACAACAATGATTTTGTCATATGTTTATCAATGCATACTGTCCATGCAAGTGTGTGTGAAGTCGTAGTGTGTGTGTGTGTGTGTGTGTGTGTGTGCGCGCTTGCCTGTGCGACATCAACCAATCTACCGAAACAGACGCCTCAGCACTTTTCCCGAGCTTGAAATTTGTCACCCTCAAGAAAAAGCCTCAGTCTGGTTCTGGTTGATCCCGACTACCTGTGTCAGCAATATTCCAGCTTGTCTCCAGGCCCATATTTGGATCATTTGAGACGAAGCAGAGAGGAAACACAAGCGTCTCTGTGTTGACCTCCCTCGTCCACTCTGAGAGGTCTTTCAGGTGGACTCTGCTCTCTTGTAAGTCAAGTCTGCACTCGCTGAGACTGCAAATGAGCTGGAAACAGTCACTATGAATAATGAGTTTGGGTGTGTCGCGACAAAGACACACAGATAAACACACATTTAAATACAGAGGGAACTATTTTGGGTGAATGTGACCCTTAGGACGAGTTAACTTATGGAAAAAAAAAAAGATCAAATTCGTCTTTTTTTTTTTTTGTGAGAACAAAAGGGTCATTCATGGCCCAACTAGCGTGAGCAACAGAATATCACAGTCAAGTACTATTAAATATTACTGATTTTGTGAGTCAGCTCAACACCACAGACATACACACAATTTATTTACAAGCCCGGCTGTGGAAACAGATTACGCGTCACTTTGTGGAGACTCATTGTGTGCCTTAATATGTAGTCTGCTCAACACATAAAGCCCATACTCTCAACACGTTTAACAACCTCTGTGCAATTTCAGGCGAAAAGACACTAAAACATACTGAAGGGGGTTTTCCTGCTGCCACAGACAGAGAGGTTCAGTTCTTCATACTTTTAGTTTGTTGCGGTATCAAGCGCCAAACTGGAGGAAAAAGTTGTCGCTCATATGTTTCCAAATAAATCTACAGATATTTGTATTAAGATATCCATCTAAAACCGGGCTTTACATTTCATAACATTTGTCCACAAAGTAGCAGTTGTTTAAAGCCATTAAAGCCATTCCCATGACGAGAATTGACGGAAACTCAAGGAAGAATTCTGAACTTGCAAAAGTCAAAAGCAATTTTCCAGAGGTTGTAATGTTGCTTACAACCTATAATTTACCAGCGAGGCTGAACATGTTAAGTTTGTCCTGAGGATGGGGTTATAAATGTCACTGGAACCATCACAATCAAAAGCGCTCATCCTCTGAGGAGCATGACTGTGCTTAGTAAATTCCATAGCAATGCGCCCGCTAGTTTCTGATATTCATTGTCCCCCGGAGGAAATTTGAGGAGCTCAGTAAGAAGAACAAGCAGATCGTGTAATGTCCACAACAAATGTCATGTCGGTACAAAGCGTTGGTGAAGGCGATGAAAGGTTCCTTCAGGGGGGGGGGGGCTGAGAGATAGTGAGCCAAACCCCGTATAAATGGCAGATGAGGTGGTTTGGCACCAGAAAACGGTGGCTTACTGAAACACAGGGAAAAAGTAAAATCAAATGAAACTACGTTTAAACTGAAGCAAAAGAAGCCGCAGAACTGTCAACTTCTGTTTCCCCCTCCTTACTTCAATCAATGGCAATTGGCCTCACCTGACCAGAACCGACCACCTGCCCAGGTGTGTGTAGGGTTAATCACACAGATTAATGAACCAAGCAATAATACAAATATCCATTAGTAATGACATCTCAACCTATGGGTACCCATCCATACCAATGAGCACACAACACATCATAGAATGCTGAACTACCTTACCGATCTTCATCTTAAGCCATCCTCAGGCCTCGCTGCTAGAGAACCCCAGAGACAAATAACAACATGTAGCTTTTAGATTTCGTTGAGCTACAAATGAGTCACAAATAATTAAACGTGTAAACTTCCGACACCTCAGGTCTAAGATTTCTTCCGCCAGCTTTGTAAATGTGTCATTCGACAGCAGGTTGATCCGCTGTTAGAAGGTCTAGTGTTCTCTCGGATTGAGCACATCTGGTTTATTTTTGGTTCTTGTCGCTTCATGTGCAGTGACGCGATGATTCCCACTGGTGGCGGGAAAGTTAATAGTTTAGCTCTAAACATCTAAACCAATGCTTTTATATTGTCAAGAGACGAGCAGAGCTGTAGACGAAATGACCTCAAATAGTCAAAGTAAAGGTAAAATGGATTAGAAGATAAGAAGTTGAAAGAAGATTGTCTGCATTTCTAGTTTATCTGGGTCAATGTCTAACTCCCAATCTGATTTATGTGATCTCAACAGATGACTCAGTATGTGAGAGAATGAACACTTCTACAGTTCTTCTTCTACAGTAGGAAAAAGTGGCTATGGCCTCGTAGACTGTTCCTTTGTTTGACATTCACTTTTTCTTTCATGGGCTTCTGGAGCAGCTGTTTGGCTCCCCTACAGTCTTGGCCGTCTTTACATTGTGAGCGAGAGAGAGAGACGCACTCAAAAATCAGTCTGAGATCACAGCAGCAGCATAAGTGACGTACTTTGTGGTTGTTAGGGCGATTTTCCACTAAACAAAACTATGAGAGCCAAACAATGGTTCACTCAGAGTTTTTAAGTAATGACACCATTTTTTTACAGTCACAAACCTTTTCATCGTCTTATAAAAACAAGGCTTTTGGCTTCAGGGAGCTTTCTTGTGACTATAAGAGCGCCATTTGTAATCCCCTAAACCTGCTGGCTTGGACAGTGGGAAACACTTCTTCCTCTTCAGCGTCTCCTGTTCTGCTCAACGGCTTTCCAGTGAAGCTTCTCAGCTGCCAACTTTAGCGATCCGCGGTTTGAACAGGCCATTTGACTATGAACGTGCACGAAAATATCAAGCATGTGTCGAAACCTTCCCTGCAAAAGAGCTATAAAATATATTTTTGGAGGTGGCCTGGTATGAAAATGTTCCGGTGCCTGACTTTCCGCGCGCCTCCTTCAGATGTGCAACAGCTGATTGACATGAATGATGGTGAGTAAACCTGATGTTCCTATTTCATCTGGGTGCAGCTGCTGAATAAACACGGAGTCGGCAAATAAGCACAAAATTAGAGCAAATCGGCGGCTAATACTTTCTACCTTTGAAGTGATAGATGGCAAGAGTGCGTCAGTGAGTGCAGGCAGCACACAGCCAGTATTTACACCTCTGAATAGAGCTTGGAGGGAGACACGCCTCTCCTCAACCTCAGGCCAACATTAGCATGTTTGACTTTTAGGTGAATGCACACTGACACCAGTGGCAGACACATGTGGCAGTATATATATATATATATATATATATATATATATATATACATGCTGAAACACACACTCTTTTTTAGGATAAACAGTCATCAACACATACTTCACATTCTCTGACACTATTATAGTTTTGTAAACTAATAACTTGTGGTACATTAAGCAGTATTAAGTCATAGAAATTAGGTCCAGGTCCTTTTTTTATCAGCTTCAACATTAAAGTGACGAACACATTAATTAACACATCAGAAAACATCATATGCAAAAGTAAAATACTGACATTTTACTGCACAATTCATTTTGCTGATAATACTTACATACTTTTACCGTAGTAAGGTTTTGAATGCAGGCCTTTTACTTGTAGTATTATTTTCACAGAGTGTTATTAGTACTTTTACTTAACTGCTTGTACGTCAGGACAACATCTACACAGTACAGAGACAACTTTGGTGTACGACAACGGCCGACAGTATACTGTAAATATTCATCCCTTTACTCACACTGTATTTTGTGAGCTACAGAAGAATGTTAGGGCCATAAGGTGAAAAATGAGAGGAGGAAGATTTGCATTTCGAGAATTATTAAGTCAAAATGTCAAAAATAAACCCAAAAGGGCGAGAATAAAGTTGAAATGTTGAGAATGAGGTTGAATTTTCAGTATTAGTGCCAGGCACAAGAAAAAATAAATCAGAGGAGGACAAGGTTTTTTGTTGCATTTTGTGAATAAAGCCGAAATGTTGAGAATAAAGTCAAAATATAAAAAATAACATTGAAATGTCAATAATAAATGAATAAACTTTTAACAAAGAGCATAATCTGAAATTTCGCCTTTATCCTCAACATTTCTCATTCTTAATAGTAAGACTATCCGCCTCCATTCAAACCAATTGGACAGATAACTGCAGACAGAATGAGACAATCTGACATTGTCCAGGAGCAGCAAGAATCCCTTTATTTTGGCAGATTTCATGAGATTCTGTGCTTCAGCGTTGATATTCAAGGCTGTTTGTATGACCTCACCAACTGGCAGAGGAGGATCACTCTCTCTCTCTCTCTCTCTCTCTCTCTCTGTCTCTCTCTCTCTCTCTCTCTCCCTCTCTCCTCCCTCTCTCTCTCTCTCTCTCTCTCCCTCTCTCCCTCCCTCTCTCTCTCTCTCTCTCCCCCCCCCCCTCTCTCTCTCTCTCTCCCCCTCTCTCTTCCAACATCTAATGTGTGGTGTAGTTTGAATAAAGCTTCTTTCTGCTCTCCTACTCAGGCAGGAGTGAGAGGCCCCTGGAGTCGCTGGCCTGGGAGCTTTGGAGCATCAACGGTACGTTTCCAACTCACAACTGGAGTCCCTAACGAGGAATATTGTGACAGGGTTTTAGGGAAATCCTTTGACACTTCATCCTCTGATTGGGGGGGACAGGTAGGATACTGTTGAGTATCTGTGTCAGATGTCAAAGCAAAGGTAACTGTTCTTTTTTGATCTGTGGAAGTTAATCATGAATACCATCGAATCACTTTAAGTACGTTTCTGCGCTGGTGGGAGTTGTGATTTGTTTGCTGCAGTCTGGTATGGTTTCTGAGTTTTGCTGAGTTGACTTTAGTGAGGTGTTAATGGAGTCAGCTTTTCTAACAACTAACTGATTGTTGATTTGCTGGTTTAACTTCACCGTGCATCGTTGTGTTATTCCACAGTGATTTAAAGAGTATAATGTGGCAGGAATTATCATTATAGCTATATTATTATTAATCCCATTTATATGTCAGTTTGCATTCTGGGTGGCTTCCTGGATGGAAGGAGAGTGGCATGTATGAAATTGCAATTACTCAGTGTTTGGATTAATGTCACGACCCTATGCCAGCACTCTTGATGATTTGTGGTCTAACCCTGAATGGCGTGCGATTCCTTAAAACAAAGCCATGTGTACTTGTGATGCTCCTCGTCTCCGTTGCATACGTCTACAAATCTTAACCGCGTCATTCAAAGAGCTGTTAAGTTTTCCTTATTTAGATCATTTTTAGAGGCCTAAGATGGTAAAAAAATAAATAAAAATGATCCAGGTATTCACAAGAAAACAAGCAAATATCAGAAGAACGTCTGACTTAAGAAATATAATTTTGTGCAGCAGAAATATGTTTTTTTTCTTTCCCATCTTTGCGAAACCTCAGATTTATTACGCGACCCCCCACTAGCACCACGGGGAATAAGATTCTAAAGGTGCAA
>NW_027176483.1:3341500-3378401 GCF_023349555.1 Cebidichthys violaceus
ACCCCCCCCCCCCCCCACACACACACACACACACACACACACACACACACACTCTATTTCAGCCTGTTCTCGTTCCACGGGCATCAAAATACAGATGCTTCGTTACCGACGCACAAGGCACCCTCTAGCGTCTGCTCATCCGGGTCATCGTTAGGCGCTCAGAGGAAGCGCTCGGGGAGTGTGATGACGTAGCATAAAGGCTGAGGGGAGGTGGATGGTGTTCGAGATCGGTGTTCGAGTCCCAAAGTGTGGTTGGGTTAGTTCGTATCGAGGGGCGGATTGAATTATCTGGACCCCGGAAACACCTATTGCACGTTTAAGAGTGATGTCACGTTGTACCCTGAACACCCTGGAGTACACTTCTACGTCACTGCAGCACTGTGAGAAGTTAAGCCACTGGGGGGCAGCAAAAACTATATTTTCAGCTGCTGTTAAGTTGCTCTCTATATTGGAAATATACTTTAGACATTGCTTTTGATCTCATGGCAAACCACAATATAATTAAATTTACCCGTGAAAATATATTAAGAAAGTCAGTGATTGGCAGATTTTGGTGGATGTCCCCTAATATCATGGAGGGAAAACATTCTTGACTCAACAATCCACCGTTGAAGATGGAGAGATACCAATTTCTTCAAAAGATCACATAAAAAGTGTCTTGTATTAATATCGCATTGCTTGCAGCACATGCACAATGTTAAAAAGAGATATTCGTGGGAGGTTGTTGTTGGAAAGTATTTTTGAGAAAAACAAAAAGAAGTTTAAAAAAATTGCGCTGAAGTAAAATAAACCAGAAAAGTCAGGTCAAGTCAGCAAACACCCCCAGAAGTAGAGAAGGCCAAAAAAAAAACAGCAAGACGTCAGTGAGTTTGAATACGTCATCGTGAAGAGGTTGCGTGGGTGGACTGAACATCACAGACGGATAATGAAAGCATGACAGTGTGGGATTATTCCAGAGTGATTTGTCCATCTGTCCACATGTGTGGTATTTTGTGTTTCCTCCCAAACTAAGCTAACATTCACTCTCAGACATATCTTAGACGGCAGGGCAAATATTAGTCCTACTGTAGGCTACTGTATGTCCTGGATCTGAGGAACTCTGAGAATGCTAGCATCGCCCCCCCCCCCACACACACACACACACACACACACACACACACACACACACACACACACACACATAGACATTCATGCAGTTTGCACACACACAGACAAACACAGTCTACCAGTGTGTTACAGTGAATATGATCTTGGTTTATATGCTGAGTCAGTTGAAAAAAAAGTCTCTTTTAGCCTTTCACCAGGCTGCCAACCTCAGGTCAGCTACTGCAAACGCGTTGCGACTGTGAGCTGCAGGTTTATTGCTCGTCAATGACACAGTGTGGCCGTTTGAAATGAACAGAACGTGTTCCAGCCAATGAAAGCAGCACAATGACGGTTCAGTTGGGACTCTCAACGGTTTCGTTCTTTCTTTCTTTTTCTTTTTTTAACGGCGCTGCATGTCACAGCGGTGGAATGCTGAGAGAAAATAAGCAATGTGGTAATCAGTGTTTGACAGATGTGGGTTTGTGACAGCAGAGCTGATGTTTGTGGACTGGGAGTAGACCCAGTCGGTGAACTTTATTTAATTAAGGTCTTTTTGACTTTTGTCTCAAAAAGATAAAGATGAAAAAACTGTTTGTTTTACCCTAAAAGGCAATATTTGATCATAGGAGGTAAATCATTTGTTTGTGTGTTTTTTTTGCAACTCTTTAATTTATAATTTACAGAAAACAGAAAGAGAAAGAAACACTAAGAGTCTACAGCCATGCAGCCAGTGGAGCGTTGAGCTAAATGACAACAGCAATGACAACAAACTGATAGCAAGAGTGATGTTCACCGTCTTAGTTTAGCATATCGCCGCGCTAGAATTAGCAGAAAGCACAATAAGTACAGCTGAGGATGATGGGAATGGCATTCGTTTTGCAGGAATTTGGTCATAAATCAAAAATATTTGACAAATTTAAATGTTGACCTGATGATAGAAGGTTAATAGAGGAAAAGTCAGAGGATCCCCATCTTCTTCATCCTCTGCATCCCATAAATACTGGCATAAAATGGCATTGAAGTAGTTATGAAATTATTTAAGTCTGGACCAAATGAAGGACAAACCGACATTTCTCTCCCAAGAGTAATGACACCAACGTAGCTAAAAAGGAACTCAATTTAATAAAAGCACAAATAAATTCAAACTTCACAGCTGTTTTCCCGTGGGACAAAGAAAGAACAGTTAGTAAGGTGGGGGGGGGGCTTCATTTCAACATTCATTTGTCTGTCTCAGCCCTGAGCCTAATTTTAGCACTAAAGACATTTCCTGTGCCCAGAGACAGAGGGGCTTTCATTCCTCAATGAGCATGTATGGTATTTCCAAATGATAGAGACTCCTGATGTCCACTTTCCATTTTAGCCAATAGAGGCTGACGTAATAACCAAACGCACTGAGCATCCTGGATATCACGGAATATGAATGGAAGCGTACAGAAGTTAGGGAAAAAAAACACAGTGGCATTCAGGGGCAGAGGAAATGATAATAAGCCCACTGATTCATTCCAACACTTGCTTCTCTGTTCACTCAGTGCAGCGTTTCTCATTAAGACGTTTTCCTGTTTTCAGTAAGTTATGTATGGGTTGAAAAGGCCAAATATGACGATCAATTTAAAATGTTTTTTATAACTTTGAGCTCTGCCCGTCCGTTTCTGTCACGCATCACATCGTCCACACACATTTGATGTCAGTGTCGTCCATCTGGTTGTTTTTCAGGTAATCATGACCCCCCTGCTTCTGCTGTGTGTGTCCTTGCCCCTCATCTCGGCAACAGTATTGTTTGAGCTTGAACACCATGACGGTAAGTTTAGTCACAGTATAAAAGTGAAATACGTGTCTCCAGACATTTAGTTTCTTCTTTTTTGTAATCTATCTGATCACAACCTAATTAAATATGCTGCTGAAGTCAGACTTATTTATTTATTTTTGTTCTATTCTTACCTTCTCTTTTAGTCTCTTTTTAACCAAACTCAAATTATTTTCCTAACAATTTCTAGAGATTCTAGAGAATTTGGAGTCAGCTGCTGCTCAGTTGGTAAAGCAGTGTGTAAATGTATTATTATCATTAGGCTGTATCCTCATTAAAAAGTACAAAGACTAACATCTTGACCCATCTTTACCGTAGAATTGGACGGCACTTTGCGTGTCAGCATCCCTTTGGAGATGCCTCTCCGTCCTCTGCTGGGCAGCAAGGTAGTGGTGCCCTGTTACTTCCAGGACAACACAGTCAACGACCCCGGAGCCCCGACCGTCGCCCCGCTCTCCCACCGCATCAAGTGGACCTACGTCACCAAGGAGAAAATCACCACGATCCTGGTGGCGTCCGAGGGAAAAGTTCAAGTGGAGACAGAGTATCTGGACAGAGTGACGATGATCAACTACCCGCTGGTGTCCACTGACGCCACCATGGAGATTACAGAGCTGAGGTCCAAAGATTCTGGCACCTACCGCTGCGAGGTGATGCACGGCATTGAGGACAACTATGACTCTGTGGACATCCAGGTTCAGGGTACGACAGAGAAGCATGAAGTTTCATTCAATTTACTTCACTGCGATATTAAAGTCATTATCTACTCACCACATGGCAGTCAAGCTTCTGTTCATGCATAGAACTTAGACCCTGCAGTTCTATCTCAAAGGTTCTCTCAGACTAAAGATGTACAGGATACAAAAAGTTCAAACAATGCACATGTACACCAGGAGAAAACCTGTCAAAAAAGCAGATCAAGTCCTCTCGAAATTGCGGCAATCATTCAGTTGGCTGCAGGTTTAAACTCTTTGCCTTCGTTTGTTTTTCTGGTTTATGCCATCGAATTTGGCACAATGACTTCAATGATATTTCATCACATTTCTTATGTCTCCGGCTCGCTCTCCGTCGTACCTCACAGGTATTGTGTTCCACTACCGAGCCATCTCCACCCGCTACACCCTGACGTTTGAGAAGGCGAAGGCAGCCTGCATCCAGAACAGTGCAACCATCGCCACTGCAGCCCAGCTGCAGGCCGCTTACGATGACGGATACCACCAGTGCGATGCCGGATGGCTCTCTGACCAGACTGTCAGGTAGTGTTAGTCTAAACTGCTTATACTGATCACTATGGACAGGTCGCAATCAAACAACTTTACAGCCACACCTACGGGAAATTTAGGGTTTCTAATTCATCAAACCTGAGTGTCTGTAGACTGTGGGACGAAATCAAAACACATAGAAAGGCCATACAGAAACAAAGAGGACATTACAGACATGGACTAAATGTTAGCTTACAAAGCGCCCTTAATGAACAAGTTTCTGTCACATCAAGTGACACTTGAAGACAGGGTGAAAGGTCTGCGGTCACAGCGAGGACTAAAGGTAATGGCGCACACTTTCAGACAGTTTCTCTTCAAAGGCTTCATGGTATTAATGGAAGTAGTTGTAAAAGAGAAAAGAGAAAGCGATAGAGAGAAGTTCAAATCCTGCCTACCTTTACGCCTCCGCACACTTTACAAACGGCTGGATAAGGTGGGCACAGTTGACGGATTGTCAAATATAAATTAAATTGGATAAACCTTAATCGCCCCCAATTCCGATATTAGAAAGGTGAAGGAGGAGGAGCTTTCAGACACCATTTGACAAGCACTCATTAATGCTGTCCTGTGCACAAGGATTTTATTTTTAAATGTCTTTTACGTACCAACAGACTCACAATAAATAACATAGATGAAAAGTCAGCAACAACCTCAGTTCTTTTACTAAGTCCATCTGCTGACCGACGTTTTGACCTTTCAAGGTACCCCATCCATGAGCCGCGGGAGCGTTGCTTTGGGGACAAGGAGGACTTCCCCGGCGTGAGAACCTACGGTGTGAGAGACGTCAACGAGACCTACGACGTGTACTGTTTTGCTGAGAAGCTGTCAGGTAAATTAATCTAACAAGGGTACCAAAGCTACCTGACAGATGAAGCCTCTGTAGCGTGGACGGGACGGTAGACTAGTCATGTCAACGTGTTTATCTCCCTTTCTGCTCTCCACTCTCCTCCCAGGCAGGGTCTTCTACTCCATGTCTGTAGAGAAGTTTAGCTTCTACGAAGCAGGAGATCAGTGTGCCAAACTCGGTGCCCGACTGGCCACCACCGGGGAGCTTTACCTGGCCTGGAAGGGGGGCATGGATGTGTGTAACGCTGGCTGGCTGGCGGACAGGAGTGTACGCTACCCCATCAACATCGCCAGGCCTCAGTGTGGAGGGGGGCTCGTTGGAGTGAGAACCGTCTACCTGTTCCCCAACCAGACAGGATACCCCTACCCTGACTCTCGCTACGACGCTGTCTGCTTCCAAGGTAAACCATTCCTGGAGATTTGAGGAAAAAAAAATCTACCTGGAGATAAGATAAGTGCATCCTGGGAGCTTCTTTGTTGACATCTTAACTCATATCTGTTTGGCATTAACTCTATTTTTTTGGGTTGATTTCTTTCCTAAAACTGTCGATGCTATCAAGGAATTATGCAATCTTGTCTCCTCAGCTGGTGAGGATACCGGTGCCTTGCCCATGAGGACCACGCCTTTCCCAGACATCACCCGCGTGACACCCGCCCCTGAGATGTACCCGAGCCTCACCCCCTCACCTGGGGGAGAGGAGATCAAGCATGGAGGAATCGACATCTTCCACCCACTGCCCATCCCGCCCAGCGTGACAGACGTAGACGGTGCCATGGCTCCCACAGGTAAGTTGGTTGTGTACTTGGTCGATATCAAAACCCTTTGGAATACTTCTTTAAACTGTGAGAATGCATTTCTACAAAAGTTGTAGCCTTCTGACGACTGAAATCTAGAAGGCTGAACCTTCACCTCCTCCCAAAAATTAAAGTATCTGTGGAAATCCATGCCTTTGATGATACAAAAGACAAAAATCGGCTGCAACTTTTATGCTATGTTGACCTATTCCAATAACTTATTTTTGGAGATGCCTAACTCAAAAAACAATATTTCGGTTAGCTACTCAGGTTGCAAAAGTAGACAATAACCTAACAAAAATACATCCAAGTATTCTAGCAGCAGGATCAGCACTGCTATATTTAGTACTTTCCCCATGTGTATGTTTTTGTATAATTTTATGACTCACACTGTCATTGGCTAATCTGACAAGACTTTTTTTTACCTTCTGTCTCATTTCCCAGGTGTGGTGTTCCACTACCGACCCATCACCGGTCGGTACACTCTGAACTTTGTGGAGGCTCATCAGGCCTGCCAGAGTGTCGGGGCGGTCATCGCCAGCCACCTGCAGCTGCAGGCAGCCTTCGAGAAAGGCCTGCACCAATGTGATGCTGGCTGGCTCCGCGACCAGACTGTCAGGTAAACATAAAGCCTGTGTAGTAGGCGATAGACCAATATATTGTGAGTCCTGGATGGACTATTATGGAAAAGCAAAGCCTTAATATATTTAACAAATATCCTCTTTTATGCTCAGGTACCCCATCGTGTCACCCAGAGATAACTGTGCTGGTAATCTGCCACACCTCCCAGGAGTCAGGTCCTACGGCCTGAGACCAGCTAGCGAACATTACGATGTATTTTGTTACGTGGAACGTCTGCGAGGTGAGGAGCCCACTCACTTAAGTATCGACCTACCTAGCTATTGTTTCTGGCATGTTTGAGCTCCTCTGAGTGTTTGTGAATGCTTCCTCCAGGTGAGGTCTTCTTCACCAGTGACTATGACAGCTTCTCCTATGAGGAGGCTGTGCAGCACTGTCAGAAACTCAACACCACCTTGGCCACCACTGGGCAGCTGTTTGCTGCCTGGAACCAAGGGCTTGACAAGTGCCGCCCAGGCTGGTTGAAGGACCGCAGCGTCCGCTACCCCATCACAACCCCCAGGTCCCACTGCGGAGGCGGTCAGGTCGGGGTCCAC
Organism: Cebidichthys violaceus; assembly: GCF_023349555.1. Taxonomy (NCBI): domain Eukaryota; kingdom Metazoa; phylum Chordata; class Actinopteri; order Perciformes; family Stichaeidae; genus Cebidichthys; species Cebidichthys violaceus. The sequence goes on from NW_027176483.1 coordinate 3,348,469, forward strand.
ATTATCTACGCCTACCCCAACCAGACAGGATTTCCTGATGAGCATTCACGCTATGACGCCTACTGTTTTAAAGGTAGGGAAGGATTAGGCGTGGTAAACAGCACATTGTTAGTCGTTATTGCCATTTATTAAAAACCTCTCATTTTTCTTCCAGCTGAAGTTCCAGTTGTTCACTTTGAAAATGAAACCAGTGTGAATCTGACAATCGTGATGGTGGATGTCATCAACAAGACAACAGTCTCAGTTGATTACTTTGCTCCCACAGGTGAGACTGACGGATACAGTCTGTTCTCTTAGGTCCTTGTCATTACCTTGGCTTGATCTTACAGTTTCAATATTTCTCAAAATACATGGTCCTGATTATTATCTCAAATAATGTTTTGTTTTTGTAATATTATCATTGATATTTATATGCGTCTTCGTCATCTCTTTTTAGTTGAAACTACTGGAGAATACAATGAAACTGAAACCCATGTAAATGTTACTGAAATCGAGGAGTTTATCAACAAGACGACCATCACAACTCAGCAAGTTGCTCCAACTGGTAAGACAAAAGGAAAAACTGTGTGAATGAAAAGGCCACAGATATAAGATTTCAATAAAGCTAAACACAAGGACATAAGAAATAAAGAATCTATCTGACACTTGAATCTTCTTAATATTTCCCCTAGTGAAAGCCATTTTACCTCCAGGCCCTGTTGATGTGTCCGGCTCTGGTTCAGCTGATCATTCAGCCAGCGGGGAGATCTCAGGGGAGTCCGGCACCTCCGGTACCAGTGGTGACGGCTCCGGCTCGGGACAGAACGTCATCTTCAGCAGAACCACTGACGTCTTCTCCGGGGATCATTCCGCCTCTGGAGGCCCGCAGGAGGCGGAAGGGGGAAGTGCTGTCATTGTCACATCTGGCGAACTGGGTAGTGCATCTGGATCTGGGGAGGGGGTTGACACTCAACACTCTGGCTTCAGTGTATCTGGATCAGGTTTTATCAGTGGAAGTGGGGACATCAGTGGTAGCGGCGGAGACTCTATGATCATCTTGGTGGATGGGAAGATGGAGGAGGTGTCGAAGACTCACCAAAAACCCACTGAGCAGGAGTTAGGCCAGGGAGGCATTGATACCAGCGGATCTTTCTTGGAATCAAGTACCTCCGGATCTGGACGTATGTCCGGGTCGGGTTCCGGTGGATTTTCTGGCATCTCATTTGTCGACCACAGTGCCGTTGACCTGACAGTCCAGCAGTCTGGTGAGCAGGAGGTGTCTGGTTATCGCCCCTTTGGATCCGGGTTCCACAGCGGCTTTCCAAGCGGTTTTCCATCTGGTATCTCAGGCTCTGCCTCTGGGGACTTTAACCTGCATCGCGGTGATGTCAGCTACCTAACATACAATGAAATGATGGAGGTGACCCTCCCGCCACTGGTGCGCCACCCTGAGCAGACCGGTGGGGTGGTGGAGGTCAGCGGGGAAGGAAGTGGGTCAGGGTTCCATCATGAATTCAGTGGCACTTTGGACCAAAGCTTGCAATCAGGACTCGGGGAGGAGGGTCAGGAAAGCCGTGCTGGACCTACTGTGTATGTAGTGACTCCAGATGCAGCCTACACCAGCCCAACCACAGCACCGTCAGTGTCATTAGCAACCCCTGCTGTAGTGGAGCAGCCTGAAGTAGTGGAAGGTATGTGGTCTAGGTTTCCTAAGGCAAAACAAACTACTATATTCACATTATCAATATTTTAGCAATTGTCCTTGTGACGCAGCGCCGCTGATGAACTGGACATATGTTTTCAGCCATAATGTTCAAAGTAAAGAGTCTTTCTCTCTGCTCTCAGGCTCTGTAGACCCCTGTGATCCAAACCCCTGCGGTTCAGGAACCTGCTCTGTGCAGGAGGAGCTCGCTGTGTGTCAGTGTCCTACTGGTTTCACTGGTAAAGACTGCTCAACACGTGAGTCACCAAACTACCATATCAAACATCACATCATTGTTTTTAATGCCATTTAGCTTGTGCTGGACACTAATGTAGAAATTCTATCTTTCATAATTTTGTATGCATTTGTCAAAATGTGTCTTGATGCCTATGTCTGTCTGTCTGTCTGTCTGTCTGTCTGTCTGTCTGTCTGTCTGTCTGTCTGTGTGTGTGTGTGTGTATGTGTGTGTGTGTGTGTGTGTGTGTGTGTGTAGCTGTGCAGGGCTGTGCTGAGGGCTGGTTGGAGTTCATGGGCAGCTGTTACCTCCACTTTGCTGAGAGAGATACCTGGTACGAGGCTGAGCAACGCTGTCAGGAGGTCAACGCCCACCTGGTTAGCATCGGCTCCCAGGAGGAGCAGCAGTTTGTCAACTGTGAGTAGCTGTGTGTGTGTGTGTGTGTGTGTAAGCAGTAGTCACTATAAAGATTATATCTAAAAGAATATCTAGAAACAAATGTTAGTAACAGGTGGGACAATATAAGTAAAGGGAGAAAGGGTGATTGGTCTTTCAAGTTTATACGGTCGAGTTTTGGTGCGATGATGCCGAATGTGCCATAGACAACCAATCCACGACCTTATTGATTCTGAGCCCCTGTTCCTCGGGGGGGGGGTATAACATCTTGTTACTACTTTGGACATTTGAACATTGAAATTGACATTGGATGCAAGCATACTATAAGAGAAGACGTGAGCTGTATAACTGGTTTGAAAGCTGAAAATCTATTTTTCTTTGCAATGCAGCCAATGGCCAGGACTACCAGTGGATTGGACTCAATGACAAAGACGTGCAGAATGAGTTCCGCTGGACAGACAGCAGTCCTCTAGTAGGTTTGGTTGCTTAACAACTATCTACATCATTTTATCTCGTTTATGGATTCACTGATTTGTCTTTTTTTTTTTTTTACCTTCCTTAGACCTTCGAGAACTGGAGACCCAACCAGCCAGACAACTACTTCAACTCTGAGGAGGATTGCGTGGTGATGATCTGGCACGAGGGCGGACAGTGGAACGACGTGCCCTGCAACTACCACCTTCCCTTCACCTGCAAGACCGGACCTGGTAAGCTTACTGGGTGGTAATATGTGTCTGGCCAGGAAGTGATTCTGGGAATTCTTTCTCGTTCTTTAATCGTAAAATTAGTTTGGGATGTGAAACAGTTGGATAACTAAAAAACAACCTTGACCTAGACGAGCTGCAACCGTCACTATATGTTTGTCGGTTTTCTTTTTTCAGCCATGTGCGGAGCTCCTCCTGAGGTGGAACACGGCCGGCCGATGGGCAGCGGCAGAGAGCGCTACCCCGGCAACTCTATAGTCCGCTACCAGTGTGACGCCGGTTACACGCAGCGCCACCTGCCCATCATACGCTGCATGCCGGACGGACAGTGGGAGGAGCCACAAGTGGAATGTACAGAAGGTAGGCTTGCGGGGAAATGCTGACATATGGATTTAATATCCAGAATTTAAAAATGTTTGCGTGTTAAAACAACAACATGAAAGTGAAGCTCAGTTAACAGCCGAGTTGGCAGCTTCAGCAAAAGACAACCAAAGCAATGTTGGACCAGATAAGATGTAAAAAATTTAATAAGGTCTATTTTTGGAACTTGATACTGCAGAAATGTGGCGTTCAACAGAGTTCAAAAGTCACTTTCTTCACATTAGATCCAAGATAAATGTGTGATTCCACGAGCTGAATTTAAAGTTGTGCGTTGAGGAGTTACAGCGTAGCTTCAAAGCCTAAATGTGTAGCCACTACAGCTACGCCGCCAACGATGAGATGACGGTAGAGAAGGAGCTGCCACTGTCGTAGCTGACGTGTGCTTCCTCAAAAATGAAACTACAGGTCGAGGCTTTGTCAACCACAAAGACGTTGGGCTGTGTTTCTTTAAAAGTCGTTTCTGTTTGAACCTTTCTTGCGTTTCTTTTGCCATCCTAAACGCCCTACTCACATTCAAATGAATGGGAAGACTGGCGTTGCTGCGGCTACGCCTGATTTGATGTGAATGCAGCCTGAGGAAAAACTTTTCTCCTCTTAAGTAACACAGTAAGACATTTCAACTGCAAACCTCGAGTTCACGGGGATCACCGCCCTGTATCACAGTAAATGAATGAATGTAAATTGCAAAATAGGTGTAGTCTCCTATAAAGAAATAAAATAGCAGTAGAAGTTACCTCAAGGGAACTCCAGTCATATCAGTAAATGCGAAGCCCACTTATCACAAAGTCTAATATACGCACGCAACAAAGGTCCCTGGTTGAACTCAAACCGAGACCGTTGCACATTGTTGATGCCCCTAGGTTGGCTGGGCATCCAAGGGCTTGTTTTCAGTCCACTTCATCCATGAAAGAGATTTAAACCTTGCAAACAAACATAAATTGCAAAGCCTGTGAAACAGACACCTCCTGCAGAGCTGATGAAGAGCCAAAGGTGGCTTTTGAAACGGATCCTTTTTAGCCACAAACGCTCACTTCAGGGCGATTTATACGTCTATTGGCAACTCATGTTTACATGATGTCATCAGTATGCGTACCTTTTTCTCTCTCTTCCCCCCCCTCCAGCCGGCACCAACAGTAACCGGCTACACAAAACATCCCTCAGGAGAAGAAGTAAAGGAGTCAGCAGCCAACAGGAACAGAGGAAGCTGCACTGAGCAGGAATGAAAAGGACATAGAACAGAGAGCCACAAAGGACCCCCTCTTGTAAAGAAGCATGGACACCAATGCAAATGCCGGACCAAAAAGATAATATTCCCCAACATGTATTTACACACACACACGCACACGCACACACACACACACACACACACACACACACACACACTAAAGCACATTTAGACAGTGATAGTGTAATTGACTTATGATTTGGATCTTTGAGTGTCACCCTGCACCTTCTGAAGGCAGTTTTTAATCTATGTATTTATACTGTCTAATTTATAGCTGTGATCTAGTATTGAGGAGCATTATCTCATTGCACATTTTTCTGCAATCAGTTGCCAGCACTGCACACAAGGTAAGGTAGATGAACTAGTAAGAGGCTTTAGAGTGACACACACACACACACACACACACACACACACACACACACACACACACACACACACACACAGTCCAAATCAGCCCAATAAAGTGTTTTCGATTGCAGCTGGATTCTCTGAAGTCAAACACATTGTCACGCAAACTTTTGCTATATTTGTAGGGTATTTTTCTAGATGTCTGTTTCTCAGTAGTTTGTATTACTTTTATTCGGTCTCTAAGGACTTTATTTGTGTGCTTCAGCCTGGAGACAGTGATTCTCAAACCTTTTTGGTTGTGACCCCTTAAAATACAGCAGCGAGCACCTCTTAAAAACTACAATACGGAGAATGAAGTCAGGCTTTGTGAGGGGGGGGGGGGATAAAACCTGCCGATACATGAATGGTGGTGAAATGTATCCGCCATCGTTCAAGACCCCAAATGATCTCGTCACAACCTCAGGTTTGAGAGTCACTGTGCAGCAACACCGCGGCGGGATCAGATATACTGAAATGATTGTGCTGTTCCAATCGATGATGAACATAGAAATCCAAGTTCAAGATGTGATTAAAGTCAGTGCAACAGACCTGGATTGAAATAATCGGCACTCATGCACTTTTGGGAGTCTTCAGTCACTTCTGTGCTAATCATTTGAATCCAGTGCAACATAAAAAAAACAAAATAAACAATCCTCATCTGTAGCTGACGCATGCCAAGGAACCCGTACTGAGAAACAAGTGAGATCTACAGTATGACGCTGAAGTCGCCGGCTTTTCTGCCAGTTTTGCAGGTTGGCAAGAATCACGCTTTTATGAGATTCAGTGTTTGCTAAATGAATGAACACTTCTCACTGTAAATATTCTCTTTACAATTCTCTGAACAGCAGGATCTATCAATAACCAACGCAGAGACGGACAATTTAATTTGTTTGTTTGATTAATTCATCATCCATCCTGCTGATTTGTTGGTTTAATTCAATGGTAGGTTGCAGTTATGACTTACTGATGTAGTTTTGAGCCTCAAACATCTTTTGTGGAGGTTTCCGGTGTGCGTTTCATGCAATAGGGTTTTATCAAGAGAAATGTACTTCTTAAAAACTTGAGAAATTATACCATTTTAGGGAATAGAAGCTGTGAAAGCAGTAGAACTTATTATAAACATGAAGAGAAAGACGATAGAGAAGGTGGAGGTGGAGGTATACGAAATGTCGACCACGTCCTTTTAAAAAGGGTCAAGATTTGCTTTTCCAACTCTGAGAGCAGATACTTGTGTCCGTATCTGATTTCTCACAAACACTAAAGCAGCTACCGCACACGCACACACACACCCACACACACACACACACACACACACACACACACACAAACACACAGTGAAACTGGTACTCTCATGGACACACACACACACACAACTCATAGAACACGCTACAGAATATGAAAGTGGATGAGTGAGCGTGATGGCGCCACAAAGTGAAACACCTGGCTTGTTCAAAGTTTGCACATTTTGTACACGGAAAAGAAATGGACGGATTTGACTTGGATGCTCCTGGTGTGTGCTGGAATTGTTTTACTATCACGTTAGAGCGTAAGCTCAAATTTCAACAGTAGGCCAACATTTGAGTTACTATGTGGCGGACAGTTGAGGCAAATCAGCGAGGCTGTGTATCAGTGTTTTTGATTCTTCAATAAAGCGATTCATCTCTTGACAAATAAACCAAAATATGTTTTAACGTTGCACACAGCCTGTTGTGACTTTGTTCAGACCCCGAATGCTCATGTGAACATACAGTGTGCCGTGCCAAATAAAACTTGGAATCATCCGTCTCCGTGGAATGAGTGTCCCAGTGTGCAAGACTGTCGCTTCTTTACCCAGGAATCACTGCAATTTCACATTAAGGAACTGTGCGATCTAACTCGTGGAAATCACACGCTGAGATTTTCTGTCGTTTTCTGGAAACATCATCTTTTCCCTGGAGCTGTTGAATTTTGAGGTGAACTCTCCGTGCCGGGGGAACAAACCCGGCATTTAGTTTGTTTCTTACCTTCCTGTGGAACCCAACCGTGAAAAAACACACGGTAAATAGCTCCTTTATCTGCCCCTACAGCCTCCACCTTCATCACTTCAGTCACCGCAAACAAGATCTGCTCTGGGTGTGTGTGTGTGTGTGTGTGTGTGTGTGTGTGTGTGTGTGTAGCCCTGTATGTATAGAAGTATATGCATGCATCTATGTGGTGTGTACATTAATCTGTGTGTTTGTGTTTGGGCGTGTAATCCCTGTGTGTGTGTGTGTTTATGTGTGTGGGTCCACTGATGTTTGACCAGCAGGTGTAAATAGGACGTGTTTATAATATAATCACTAGGACTTCTGTTCGCACCCGGATGCAGGAGGGCGTAGCAAGGTGTTCGACCCCACTCATCTAAAAGTGCATCGCGTAGCCAGACAGAGCGACGCTGTTTACGTACAGTGGCTGTTTTGTGTGGGTCAGTAACCCATCTCACCTCTCTGCCCTGGCATTCCTGTTCGGGCTGAAAGTGAAACTGTATCGCACCTTGAGAGCAACACCAACCAGAGGAGGTGTACGAAAATCACCGAAAACACACGGAGTGTTGTCGTAGCTATAAATCCAGCGATTCAAGGGGCATCCGAAACTTCTTCTGAGCATATTATTCATCTGGGAACTAGTAAAGAATTCTAACCACGACTGTAGAAGCCTGCGTCCAACACATATTTCCATAGAGAAATATCTCAAAAGTTGGTACAGACACACTTAAAGATCCCAGAAGATAAATCCAATTTACTAAAGTGAGGTCCTAACTTCTAATCTGTTTCCAGACCTCCAAATCAACCACACACATCTGCGATTTGTACATCAAAAACAGGTTATCGGGGTACAACTCGTGACAGACTACCTCAAAAACTACGCTGAATCCCTGTCAGCCTCGTGTTTCTTTATTCATTCTTGACTGCACCTAACATATATCATAATATCCTAATGTTAACATGTTAAATATTAACGTCTCACCATGTGCTGACATGCATGCTAATGTTAGCATATAGCTCAAAATGAGTCTAAAATGGCCACGGTTCGAGTTAAGCTCTGGTGCCACTCAGGCCGAACTTCAAGCAAGCTGTGTTTCGGGCTGGTAGCCTCACAGGAGCATTAGCATGGCTATGAGGTTTTAATCTGTAGACTAGAAATAAGTGGCTTCTTGCATTCACCTAAAAGACTCACCTGAAGCCGCAGGACTGGACCGTCCCCGAGGTCGGTGGTGATAGTAGTTGTTTGGCTAGTAGGCCAGTTTCAGGAAACCTGGTCCAAAACATCAATGAAACAAATTCTCCCTTGCTGGATCTTCTGCACATGGAACAACTTAACATCTCCAGCTGTGTCACATCAGTGGCTGCAGTCTCTTCCTGTACAAGCCGTAATCACAGACTGTATACAAGAAGTGGACGTAGACACCGTGAGGTCACCCACTACGTTTACGAAGCCTCGGATTTGGCATTTTGGCCATCACCATCTTGGTTTTGGCAAGAGTTCTTCTTCTTCTTCTTTCAAATTAATGGCGGGTTGCAAATGTTGCTTATAAGGTGCACACCGCCACCTTCTGTACTGGAGTTCCCGGGACAAAGGAGGTCGTATGTGTCCAGATTGTTAAGCCTGAGACAAATTTGTGATTTGTGATTTTGGGCTATACAAAATAAATTTAATTGAAACAAATTCAGCTCGGGATTTAAAGGAACTTTGAAGTTTAAATTATAGTTTTCCTAAATCACCTGATTTCTTTTAACAAATGTGTCTCACACGAAAACTTTGTTACAGTAATGTTTTTATTAATTTGTAGAAAATAGTATAAATGCGTAGAAATATGTAATGAAAAAAAACACACAAAAAAAACAGATACATGTCAGAATGAAACACTTTCTTCTTCCACAACGGATGTAAACAAGGGAGTTTAAATATGACAACAATACAGATACTCATTACTTCTGCTTTCATCGCAGAGCACTACTCTTAGTCACCCAGAAAAATGAAAAAGAGATGCATTATACTTTATAACACGGGATACACAGACATTTAAGGAGACAAGCAGAGACTCCAGTATATTTCACAGTGTTAGAAAGACAGAAACAGTTACATACAGTTAGTGAGGGGACAACCGTGGACCAGTTGGAAAGATCGGACAGGAACATAATGAGAAACGCTCTCCACTTCCTCAACCATCAAAGTGCCCTTTAGCAAGGCACTTAACCCACAAGTTTGGAGTTGTAATATGAAGATTGAATGTTTAAATGTTTGTTTAAATGTTCTGGAGGGCACAAAACAGTAATTGCTGAATAAATACATGGTAGATGAGGGACTGAGGTATGGTTGGAGAACAGTGGTTTCATTTGAATAGTAAGATTTTTCCTAAAGAGAAATTAATAATGTGTGAATAAAAAAACAGCTGCAAAATGATTTGAAGCACAATTAGCTTGATTTGATCTGTGAGGAAAATGTGCAGGAAAAATAACCGAATCTACACACAAACTATGGGAAGATGTTCTCTTTTTACATTATACGCTATATGGCCAATAATATGTGGACACCGCTGTCTATGCAATTTGAATGTGGTCCAATTAAGGGTAACCGTAACGCTATACAGCAAAGGATACGTATTCTAGACAATGACGTGCTCCCAACCGTTTTCCGTGTACAAATTCACAGTTTGGTGTGAACCTTAACACCCTCAGGATGGACTGTAAAGCCGACAGTAAACCGGGCCTCATCGCTGCATCATCTCATGCTGCTGTGACTGGATGAGAGCAAACTCCTGCTGACTGGTTCCTAAATCTTGCAGCAACCCTGAGTGGAGGCTGTTGTAGCAGCACATTAATGGTTTTGGAATGAGATGCGGGTGAAATGTCCGCGTGCCCACATACTTCTGGCCATAAAGTGTCGTCATTTAGTTTGAGTCACACGATGGGTGCACTTATTGTTGACTGGGAGTTAAGTTCAATAGGCTGCTGATCAGCTACAGTCTTATGAAGGTGGAATGCGATTGACCCAAATGGCCTCAAAATAGCTCCCAAATGAACAAACTGGCTAACTGCTGATTTGCTCTCAGGCTACAAGCTAATGCTAACCTCTCAAGCAGAGCTTTGAACCGGTGCGCTGTTTCGAACGGTGTGTTTGTGTCTTGTGTTGAGCCGAAGCGTCTACCGATAACAGTAGACGCCAAATTTCCGGTACAGAGGGGGGAACCCAAAACTACGCACCCCTGGTTCCGGTGGGCCGCAGTTAGCCCGGGCCTTTGTGATGGGATAACGGACACTCCCATCGGACAACCATCCGGCGTCACACCGGTCCAATCCCATCAGCCTCCAGGCGGCGTACATCTGGCCCACTTTGGCGATTTGACTTCCATCACTGGCACAAGCCTGGACCGCTTCTGTGAAGTTGAGCTTGGTCTGGTGCTTTAAGAAGTACACAGTCCCTAACGCAGGAGAGAGTCATAAGTGAGGAGCATGTCGTGTTGTATTTATTCTTCATCTCACACACACACACACTTATACTGACCCTTGAGAGAGGCGGAGAAGCAGAAAGCATCATAGCGGTAGAGGAGGCGATGCCGTTGTCCGTAGCTGCGCAGACCGGGAGCTAAGTCCACGCCGCCGCAGCCGTCGCGCGGCGCTGTGATTGGATACTGCACCGTGCCGTCGGCCAACCAGCCAGCGTTGCACCAGTCCAACCCGTCCTCCCACGCTGAGAAGAGCTGCTCGAATGTAGCCAGAGTGGCCTCCTGCTCCTGGCACGCTTGTTGGGCCCCGAAGAAGTTAAAATTGTAGCGTCCTTTCTGAGAATAGTATGGGAACACCATGCCTACATATAGGGAGGAGAAATGCATTATGGTAGTTTGGTTTTTATTGTCATACGAAGCAATACGCACGCTGGCGACCTGATGGTTAGAGAGATGCATTTAAGAGATGTTGTGTCTGAATGCATTAGCAGAACTGATATGTTTTGCAAACATGAAACCTCCATGGTTTAAAAATGGTCTCCTCTCGATGGTTTTACAGATAGAAAATGCTTTACGGGCCAAAAGGGGACGTTCTAGCTGCAGTACTGTGACTGACCACTGGGAGAAATCAGCGCCGTATCAGGCTTTTATTATACATCCATTGGGGCCCACAGATTATTTTTAGTCCTGGGCCTCCCTGTGGTCATTTTAAAATCTAACTGCACAGAAACTGACCCATGAGTTGAGTGTCCTCACATAACATGTCACAGTCATCAACACACACACACACACACACACACACACACACACACACACACGTATTGCTCACCCCGCAGCTCCAGCTCCACCGTCACACTCTCGTCCTCCAGGCCATCGATGACCTCACATCGGTATCTCCCCGTGTCGTTGAGTTGCAGCTCATTGATCACGAGCGACATGTCGCCCGGCGCCGAGCGTCTCAGGCGCACGCGGCCCCGGAAGCCGCCGTAGCTGCGGTGGCGGTTGCCCATCGCGACCATAACCTCGGTTTCCCTGGCGAAGGCTTCGGGGGGAACAGGGGCGCTGACGGTGTTGGCGGGCAACCAGGACCACTTGACCCTGGTCCTGCGCGGCGCGCTCAGCTCGGGCTCGTAGTGGAAGTGGCAGGGGAGGGTGACACTGCTCCCCCTGGTGGCCGACACCGAGAGCTGCGGGGATTCCACGTGGAGACGAACCCCGTTGAAATAGACTGAACAAAGACACGAACACCAGAAACACAACATCAGTTTAGCAGTTTAATCCTGAATTTATTCTCTGTGTTTATGGGATTAATCAAGATACATTGTGTCTTTAATCTCTGCTCTGTGGAAAGGAAGTCCTGAAATAGTCGGGTAATGGAGTCCTTGCATTGGATGTGGTTGGTAAATAAATCTTATTTTATGGTTTAACCCATCCCATAATGAAGATTTTTAACAGCAGCCATTATAAATTCTAATAGCCGCTATAAAAGCATAGCTGTAAACAGCAACATTTATGATGGCTCTGATCCTTTTAGGGGTCCCCGTAAACCATGTCAGGATGCAGGGCCCCAAAACTAATGCACACACTGATTGATTCTAATACACCCTATATGGATGTATATTTAAAAAAACACTTGTGCTCTTCCTGCTATGGTGTGCCAAAATGCTGTGAAAAAGAAGTCTTAACTGTCTTTCACTTTTCATTGCATACCAATTCTACACCATCAACAACACATTTGTTTTTCCTGTTTACAAGCAATTAACAGTTTTGTAGCAACAATACACCAACCACAAATGGACGTCAGCTGCTTTTGAATTTGACCGCCGGTTACACTTCTTTAAGTGGAAGCAAAGCGCCTTTCAACATATTTCATGTTGCAATCAAAGCAGCCCCGTTGAAGCCCGTGAAGAAACACATCTGCAGAGCTGCAGCTCCGTAAATGAGCCTCTCTCAGTGTGCAAGGACGTCGTCTGTTGTCAGGAGGACATGGGAGGGTCCTCTCGTGCTGCTGTGCACAAAACAATCCAACTCTGTTTTTATCTCTGGAGCTGTCTGCACCATTGCATGTGTATAGCTTGTTGCACTTATTGTATTCATACTAGCTTGTTGCACTTATTGTATTCGTATTACTTATAGCACTAACTGTTTTTCTTTGTTTCTGCCCTGTACTTTGGCTCTGAGTTATGCTCTGCTTCATGCTCTTAGATGCTTGTTTGGAAAAGGAAATGTACTTATGACTTCTGGTGACTAGTAGTTCTTTTGATTACCAATGTTGAATGCACTTATTGTAAGTCGCTTTGGATAAAAGCGTCTGCTAAATGACTGTAATGTAATGTAATGTAATGTATAAAATCGTACAGCTTTGCACTGAATAGTATTCGTTAAAGGTATTTCTATTTTGAACTCGCATCAAAAACCCAGTTAAAATCAGCCTCGTTACACACAGCTGTCCAGACCTCACCTTCAGTCATATACTCACCCATATTCCACGAACCTAAACTGGTACGACCACCAAACACAGCATGCATTAACAGCCTGAATTCATGTTTACTTCCTGTCAGCCTATGCCATTCACATACACTGCAACGGGAAATAAACCGTGATGGAATGTTCACGTTTACGACTGTGACACGGACTTGAAGGAACTAAGCTGTTGATGGAGAAAACAAGCAGCACACACACACACACACACACACACACACACACACACACACACACACACACTTCATTTAAGTTGAGGTAGACGTAGAGCACTGTTCACAGGTTCACTGCAGGTTCACTGCAACGCAAAACCACACCGACGACTAGCAGACGTGTTGCTTTTATGAACCAGTCGAGTGTCGGGGAGCTCCATTAATTATAGCTGTCTGCTGCCGACACGTCCAGGTGTTGTGATGTACACAAATGAAACATGAAGAAACATCTGTGTCTCACACGCAGGGGTGAGTATTCAGCTTTTACTTTAGTAAAAATAGTAAAACTACAGTATAAATGTATTGTTACATTTTTTGTTTGCTTGTTTATCATATTCTATTCTACATTTTCATATCTTTTTTTAAATGATGTCTTATTTATAGTGTTTATTATCATGATCTAATCATCAGGTAACATTTCTTGAATGTGCAAACATACTATTCTGAAAATAGTCTGTTTCAAGTACTCCATTCAAAATCTTAATTAATCAAAACTACAGAAGTATTAGCATATTATATACAACATATTATATAACTGGATTATAATTAGTGATGCATTCGCGTGTAAGCAGCAGTAAAGCAGCAGGTAAAGGAGCTAATTTCAACTTTATTCTAACGTTATTTATTCTACTGCTTGTAGCTTAATCTATAATAAAACATAATTTATTTGTTGATTATCTTTTGTAGCCCTGTTATCATTTTGAATCTGCAAAGGAACGAGTAACTAATACATGTAATGGAGTACAAGGTGCAACATTACCAGACTAGATTACTACATATTGAGTAAATGCACTTGGCTACATTACACAAACAGCAAGCAGAAGCAAACTTTCTTCGCCCTCCATTTTCAGACGCACACAGACCAACAGAGGACCTACTCTCTCCTTTTCCGTTTCCGTTGCTGATGTCCTGGTAGTGAAAGCCGTTGCTGTACCCGGGGCTCCAGCCCTGTCCGCCGGGCAGCAGCAGCAGCAGCAGCAGCAGCAGGTACAAGCAGGCGGCCAGTAGGGGGCGCAGTAGACCGAGCATGATGCTGTTGTTCCTCTGCAGAGCCAAGACAACGGTGGGAATAAACGCTCAACTCTTTCTTCTTATTCAGCTGTCATGTAGGCCGTGAAACCAGAGACGGGCATGAAAGTATTCAAATAAAGATCAAAGTTACTTCTCACAGTGTTTAGAGATACAAAAAAAAATTTAAAAAAATATATTTATATATTAATAATAAATTAGCAACTTCACAAAATAACTACTGTAACTCTAACGTGGCTCGAGGGAGACAAGATAAAATGATGATTATCCAATTTCCAATGTTTTTTTTTTAATTATTGTTTTGTCTTCAAATGTGAAAAACGTATTGTGTTGTTTTCTTAGTTAAACTACATGTTACAGTTGTTGTTCCACACATTCCTTCATGTTAAATAAAAAATAATCAGTCAGAATCTATGAAAACCTTGATGACTATCGACAGCCCACGTTAGAATCGATTAGAGGAGTAGCAGAAACTTTTCTCACATCTCAGTCATGAGACAAACTGCAGCCTAATGCACGTTTATATCCTCCTCTTGAATCCAACGTCTCGGCTTCAATACAGCTAAGATCACAATGACTGTCGCGTGTATTAAATATCTTTCCTCCGTGCCCATGAGCTACGTGTCACGTAAAGAGTAACCACTACAACTGAGTTACACCAGCGCTTTAAACGTCTTATTTTTTTGAGGGTAAAACCAAAAAAGTCTGAAGTCGTAAAAAGTCACTCACAGATAAGCAGTTGTCCGCCCAGCGTGTCTTCAGCTCATCTCCTCCTCATCCTCTGCTGCCTCTCTGCTCGCCGACGCCGACGCTTGAGGGGGGGGGGGGGGGGCGCGCGCGTGACGTCACGGGACGAGGCATCCCCTTTGAGGTGAACAGTGACCTCATCATCCACGAGCCCGCGTACAGCAGATGTATTAGTGCTATAGATACAACAGCAGCAGCGTGCTCGAGTCTTCTTTTCTTTGCTTTGTTGTTAATGAAGCAACCCGACATTTACAAGTGCAGCTGAAACGATTAGTTGATTAATCGATTAGTCAATTGGCAGACAACTTTTTCGATAGTTTAAGTCATTTTTTTAAATGTAAAAATGCAAAAAAACATGTCATGGTTACAGCTTCACAAATATGAGAATTGTGATTATTTGGGGCTGTTGGTTGAAGAAATCAAACATCGTGAAGGTGTCACGTTGTCCTCTGAGGTAACTGTGACGGCATTTATTCATATATTTCAGAATTTTTCACAAACCAAACAATCAATCGATTAATAGGGAAATAATCAGCAGATTAATCCATTATAGACGAATAATCA
Source organism: Cebidichthys violaceus (assembly GCF_023349555.1). Lineage (NCBI taxonomy): Eukaryota > Metazoa > Chordata > Actinopteri > Perciformes > Stichaeidae > Cebidichthys > Cebidichthys violaceus. Next base: position 3,363,975 of record NW_027176483.1, read on the forward strand.
TTAGTTGAAGACCAACACCAAATAGTTCAATTAGCTCCACCTTAAATCTAATAGTGATATAATATACTACATATAATAATAATATATACTACATGTTATTATAACAGTCATTTTCTGCACTTTTACTTTTGCTTACTTGCTTTTAATAAGAATACCACATCACCACATCTTGCACACAGATGCAAGTTGGATTCTATTAGCGTCATCGTTTAAAATGAATGGGGGTCAGGTCAAAACCAGTTGACCCCTTCCTCGACCTCGTCTAATCCCACTGAGAAATGTGGTCAAACCCAACTGACTTTCAACCTTCTTTTCAACCCAATTTAAAGTGTGCAATAATGAGACAGAAAAAAACAAAAAACAGCTACATCTCATTCATCCACAGTGCAAATATAAAGCTTAAACATGCTGTAGCTTCACGTCAGCACACACTCATTCACTGGTCCTTTTCACTAGGGTTAATAAGGTCATAGCAGCAGAGGAGAATCCTCATTAACACTTAACAATGCAGGTGTATTTTACCACCTTTTCTGTGGATGACGCAACCCTGACTGACTCGACTCTGACTCTGGAGTTTTGAAATATAAATGAGGGATATCGAGTGTTTTCCCCTTGGATAGAAACTTAATCTCAATCCTTAACATTTTAAACTGCACAATGTCTTAATTATAAATAAATAAGCAAGATTTATTTGAAAAAGTTGACTTGTTAGATAGCAACATTGTCAGAGGCTGCCCAGCTTCTGTAATCCTGGTATGTTGAGGCCGACAGAGTATATTCTGTGCCCCCCCCCCCGTCTTGGCATGGCCTCAAGTAACAAAGCAAATATTGCCACATGAACTCATATTTCAGTCATCAGTTGAAATAATAGCAGCCGTGGTGGAAAACAAAAGCGATTCCAGTTCTCCTCCCGGGGGCCTGAGAGAATGTGCTGCCGCCCGAATATCTGAGTGAAGGCTGGTTATCAGGGTGCAGATGGAGGCTGCCCTCCTGACACGAGCGCACAGTGGATCCCCAAGCTGCGCCAGACACGATGATCGTGTGCCACAACACTCAAGAGTCCCACAAACAGAAAGTCCAGGGCCTCTCGGAGTCCTGCACGCGATGCTTTCCTCTGTGGTCAGCCCTCTGCAGCCGCTCCTGTTTTTCTCGTGACTGGACCGGCATGATAAAGACCCAGGGCCACTGCAGCGGATCACTGCTGTGGTCGCTAATCAAGGAAACCGTTTCTTTATTTACATTTGGTAAAATGTTTAAAGTGTGATCTGACCAGTAGGGCCCCTGGTCCCCTTGCGTGAGGGTCCCGGGGCCCCTCAGCACTTAAAGCACCCCCCCCCCCCCCCCCCACCCCACCCGGTCCCCGAAGCACTTGCAATGTGAGGCTCCTCTGTGCTTAAAGTGTGAGGTGCCCACCAAAGGCCCCCGGGCCCCTCGGTGCATACACTGAGTGTAACACCTGGGTGCCTTGGTGAAGTAGCTCGCGGCCCCGCCCTCTGTCCCTGCAGGGAGGAACGGGCCCCCCCTCCCCCCCCGGTTCGACTGTCAACCAGGGCGGACTCCATGTGCATCAGAGGTCTGCGGTGATGTTGGAAACCCACCCGGCCCGTCTTGAAACACGCACCTGGAGTTCAATAAACGCATGACGTTTCCAACAGCAGTTGGTAATTGTGTTAAATGATCGTGATGTAAATATTGACCAAAACAATGGTGATTATGATTTTTTGACAATCAAGCCGCCCTAAATTCAGTTTAGAGCAAATCTCATCAGTTGTGGTTTGCCCCTAAACTGAACTCCTGGATTAACCCCATTCTGTCCTCTTCTTCTTCTTCTTCCTCCTCCTCCTCCTCCTCCTCCTCCTCCTCCTCACTTCTTTTTCCATCCACAAACCCACAACTACTGTTCGTCTGCAACTCCTCCCGCTCCTACTACAAACAACCATTTTATTGTCTTCTTCCCAACAAACACGATAATGTGACGATTCGCGCCACATCGTCGGACACAGTCATACAATGTGAACAATATGTTCACATTTCTCACACACACAGAGGTCACATTTACTGAATGAAACCATCTCTGGTCACGGTTTGGGGAAAAGTTTTGAATATTTGCAACTTCACTCATGTTCATTGCCGCAGAGTTCTCCAAATTACAGCTTTTGTTTCGGCGAAGCCCTCACGCTAACTCCTTCTTCTCTCACCACCGTCTTCATCACCATCTGAAATATGCGCTTTGAAAAGAAAATACCTTCAGTGGTTTCCTCGTTTGGGATTTCCTTACTTGCCACAATGCTAACGTCTCTCCAGGCACGGCAATGTTGGTCGGTCAGTCCACCACTTTGGTCCACACTGAAATATTTCAACATGGAATGCCAAGACATGGACGGACATGGAATTTGGTATAAACCTTCATGGTGCAGAGAGGATGAATCCTCGTGACTCTAGTGATCTTGAGACTTCTAGCACCACCAGCAGGACGGAGCTTTCATCTGGCGTCACCATCCGATAAAAATGTGTTCAATATTTTGGTGTATGACCAAATACCTGTTTGACAAACTATTCAGCCTCAGCTGTACTTTGTGATTAGCGTTCATTAGCAAATGCTAAGCTAAGGTTGGTGAACATGGTGAACATTAAACCTGCTAAACATCAGCATGTTAGCACAGAGAACCTGGTCTTCAGTGCATTCAAACACACGTTGTGAGCATGTTAGCAGGCTGATATTAGCATTTAGCTTAATTTAAAGACACAACTCCAAGATTTTAACAATGTATTTTCTCAATGATGCGTTAAAGGTACAGTGTGTAGCATTTAGGGGGATTCGTTGGGAGGATTGGAGTACGGAGTAAATAAGAATCGTTGTGTTTTCGTTTGTGTCTTTATACGTAGTCCGCCATGTTGCCCCTACAGGATGTTTCTACAGTAGCCCTGAATGGACAAACCAAACACTGGCTCAAAAGAGGGCCTTTCATTGCCTTACCGTAGTTCTCCTACACACTTGCCACATGGGAGAAGTCTCACCGTTAGATGCTACATAATCCTGAGCACTGGTCCTTTAGTGTCAAAATGTAATTCAAAACTGCTCATAAGACAAAATGCAACCAAGCAGACGGGGGAGAAACGGGGCTCTGAATGTTTGTTCCTAAGATTTTTAAAAGATTTCCCCGAATCTTTTAGGTTTTTAAAATAACATTATCATGCGGGATTGTTCTATGCTACTACTACTACCACCACCACCACCACCACCACCACCACTACTACTACTGCTACTACTATTATTCTATTACCTAAAGAAATATAATTGAGTAATTGTTTGTCTGTTAGCCTAGCATTCAATTCAGAGTATTGAAGACCACATTTAGTTGCCATCTTTGATGGTGAGCAGCCCAGATTATTATGACATGGGTTCAAATGTAGCACATTTATCAGCTACACATTCAGTGAAGTCTACTCCACCATATTAGAACAAAAACAGGTTTCAAGATCAGTAACGCTGTTCATGCCAAATTCCTACCATGTTATGTCACTTAATAGCAGTAACACTATATTTGCCCCCTTTTTTTTTTTTTGTTGGCAGGACTGAAAGTTAGTCATCCTCAACAAATGTTCTTTGGCAACTATCATGATTTTACCAACTAAAGTACAGATTTGTAGGCATTGTAACAAAATGGCTTTAAAAAAAATAGCGCATACAGCTGCTATAAGTGGAAAAGCATCTCCGCGGGGGAGGGGGGGGGCCCTGCCCCCAGGTTTGGGCTGAGCCCTGTATCTTTACAACGTCTGGTTCCGCCCCTGTGTGCAGGCGACAGGCAAATAAATCCTGAGTTGTGGATTTAAGTGAAGCAGACAAGTTGCTTTATCCCCAAATAAAATTAAACATCATAAAATTTAGGAGTCATCAACAGCTCCTAAAACCCTGAAGCGTCCTCTCGTCTGTGTCTGTTGAGGACCGCAGCCCCCCCCCCACTCTCAGCAAGTGGGACAGACGTTTCCCCTCCCTGTGTGTCTCTAAGCCATTATCTCCCAGTGTGTTTGAAGAGACCAGACCGGAGCTCTTCCCAAAGCCCCATGATGAAAGGTTTTGGCCCGGGGCCTCAAATACCAGCAGCCCCTCTGAACCGCTGGGGCACTGAGGCGTTTGAGAAGGGGTGTAATTTCTGCAAAGCGGGCAACATTCAGGTCCAGAGAGAGAGAGAGAGAGGCCTGCGGAGCGCGGACCTGGAGTCCAGAGAGACCACATGAAAGACGACGAGGTGACCGTGTGTGTTTATGTTCGTGTGCTTTGACTGAAGAGTCGAGCAGGTGACCGTGTCAGCGTGTGAAGTCACACGCTGTCATTAGCAGAGGGTTGGTCCCAGAAGAGGGGTGTGGGTGTGTGTGTGTGTGTGTGTGTGTGTGTGTGTGTGTGTGTGTGTGTGTGTGTGAGAGAGAGTGTATGTGGGTTTTAGTGTGACTGAAAAAGATTAGAGACGAAGGCTTAAAGAAAAAAAAGACTTGATTAAAAGACAGAAGGTAAAAATGAGCCGTAATAACAAATAAACACTACAATTTCCCACCTTTTTGTTACTCGCTGATGTAAGTTTAGCGCCAACCAAACATACAAAATGTCAAAAATCAGGGGTGCAGTTATGACAGAAGCCATTCATCACCTGTCAAATCGACAGTTCAGAGCATTTATTTGGGCAGAAATAACATAGGATTTCCCCTCTTTTAGATGGCGTCCCTCGAGATGTTGTACATACCCGATCTAAAATAGCAGTTGTTTTCCAGGAGTGGATCCTTCCTGTTCAAACCCGCCGCAGCGCCTCCAGTTTCCTGCCTCCGTTGGCCCGACGCCTCGGTCCGTCCCCTGCCAGCTGTCAAACCAGGACACCAAGCAGCGAGAGCCGATGGAGGCGCAGTCAAGTCGGATTCAAATTCCTCATATTTCCCCCAAGAAAACTCCGGGTGAAGTTATGCAATTTAACATCGAGTCAGTTTAGTGTTTAATGACCCTGGAGACGGCCTGATTGAGGGGGGTGCATTTCTGGTGATGCTTCATAAGAAGGGAAAGAATAAACTGAGAAAACGTGGACATTACTGGCAGCTTCTTTTCGTAGGTATCGTTTCCTTTTCTTTACACGTCAACCATCTTCTAGTTCTTAAGCCCTCTGACGCTGGAACAAACAAACAAAAAACAGCCCTTCATCTCAAAATGCAACATAAATAATATTTAAGGACAAATTTCAAATAGCTGGTTAAATCCCCCACAAACATTTTGTTTTTAACAACAGAAAAAGTATTCTTAGTGACCTCAATAATGTCCATCCAATGATTTTATCTACATTTTTTTTTTTTTTTAAAGTGACATCTTTCAAATGACAACTGTTTCAGAGGCTTTGAAAGCCTCTGAAACATCAAGTAAGTTGGACCTTATACTGATTTATTATTATTTTGCTAAAACTGCTGTTTGCATGGTCAAGAATAAACGTTGAAGTTCTCATCTTAGTGCGTTTTTTTCTACAAGATTGTGATTCTAAAGAAAACGTGGCAACATACAGGAAGCATGCAGAATGTTTAAAAGCATTAACGCCACATTGGTGGTTATACATTAGAGCAGTATAAAGAAACAAAACTGGAAGAATCTCCTTCCTCAAGCTGAACAGAGGGAAGGACAATAGTGGGAAGACAAGATGGAGATCTGGAGTTGTATCAAATATCAAAAAGGGGACAAAGCAGTCATTAGGTCCTCAACACTTTAAAACACCAGCAACTCCATGAGGGACACACAGCTGGTCTGTTGAAGAGGGCTGCTGGTAGAGATGAGGTCATCGCGTCTGACAACAGTTGTCTTACGTCAGAATTAGCTGGTATTTACTAGTCGAGCACAAAAACGTGATCTAATCTGGTGGAACAAAGACCGTTTCCCCTCAAATACTGCTGCAGCGCCGCACAGACGCGAGGTTCCTCCATCATTTAACCTTCACAGCATGAATGGATTCTGGCAGGAGCGTGTGGTTCAAACCCCTGACAGAAGGGTTTCACCTCTTCAGCGTGACCTTCACGGGCCGTAATGAGGACGGGGACGCGTCCTCCTCGGGCGAAGATACCTTTGGAAGATTGTATAGCGGGATAAAGAGAGATTAGGCCCCCGGGGGTGTTTAAATGCTAAACAGGCGATAGGACCCTCAGCGCTTTCCGCCTTTTGATCCTCCACCTTTTTAAATGGAAAACAGCTCCAATTAATTCAGCAAGATGATAGAATATAATCTAAATATTCAAGACAGCGATATACACAAAACGTGCAGACTACAGCTATTCATTTAGAGTCGATTACAAAAATGTTGGTTATTTTAAGTCTTTATTTATTCTTCATTTTAAGATACAAAGGCCAAACATAAAGGAATCCTCTTAGAAACACAACACTGGAAATCAAAAAAGAAAAGAAAAGCTTCAAATCCAGTCAAACTTCTATGAGGTCAACAGTCAGTATAGCAAGAAACCATAAAATACCATAAAAACATCAATTTTTTTCTGATAAATCATAAAAAAAAAAAACCCGAACAGCGGAGAAACAAAGATATCTACAATACTTTGAATGTTGACGAACATCAAGAAACAAAAAAAAAATTAAAATCTAGAAGCTATGTCACTAATAAAATAAAAAATAAAAAATAAAAAAATCGGTTCAACTGAGCAACGAGTCAATAAAAAGCATGCAGACGTGGAGAACACAGGTGACTGCTTAAGGAACCGTCTGCAACAACAATAAATATCGTTCAGTGTTTGACGCCAACATCCATCCTCGACCTCTCGGCGGCAGCGCTTTCCCCTCATGCATTTTTTTCTTTTCTTTTTTCTTTTTTTAAAGGATCTTGAATTAATATTCATCGTTATCAAAACTAACACGGTATAATATTGCACGAGCCCATAATTCATAATTCACGGGGTGGAAAAGGTTTTAGAATAGTGGGACGGGGGCGGCAGAAGCAGCCGATACGGCGGGTCGTGTCACACGTCCGGTGGAACCGTACAAATCAGTTTTGATTTGGTTTCCCTCCTACGCTCTTATCAGCGGGGCCTCAGCTTTCAACTGGAGGGTTAATGCTGGACCCTACGTGGATGTTCTGCAGCAAACATTAACATCTACTAATACGGACAGATCTCAGTACAACAGTACCGTATATATATATATATATATATATATATATATGCAGGTCACATATTAACACTGTACAACCAAAGCAAGGGATTCCCCCACAAATCCAACAAAGAAACTGAACCAGGAGTCTTTTTTTTTGTCTTTTGTCTTTTTCTTCTACATGTAATAATGAATATGTTTGTTCTTCAACGCTTCAACAATACTGTTTTTTTTTTTCCATTTATTTATTTTTAGATATTTCAAAATGTCAAAACACAAACATCAAAGTGCCATAAAAAAAGTGAAATTGTGTGAACACAACTTGAAAGGGCAGCCGTGTGTGTGTGTGTGTGTGTGTGTGTGTGTGTGTGTGTGTGTGGTTTCAGTAGCATTTACTGTACATTAGGAGCAGATCTGCTTTGCCCTGAGACGATAACATCCATCATAAATCTTAAACTTGCAGCCCGCTAACCAATTAGTGATTCAAATTGTTGGATTATCTCGGATTATATATACCGTCATTCCAAAAACTCTTGTCAGCAATGAAATGGATTTGAAGTGGAAGGGGCCAGATCTGAAGTGGTTCTGCTGATAATCTCAACTCATGCTTCTTTCCACTTCAAACGGCCCGTTAAAGACGAGACCGATCCACTATAAACGTGGCATTTAAAAAAAAAATATATATATTTTACGAAATTTGATACGCATGTGCTGCAGAAGCCGATGACATTTGAGTACTGCAATAACGGTCACGTGTCCATTTTTTTGTTTTGTTTGTTGTAAGACTTGAAAGTTCATGTGTATGATGTCACATCATCCGATGACAGCAGAGCGTGTAGCTCTCAGTCGATGGCTATTATTGAATTCCTCAGGAGGAATAAAGTGTCTCCTCTCTTTCACTCGACAATGATCTCAAACTCTTTTCGTTGAGGACATCCTGTCCTCTGGCTTTAAGACCAACATCTGCTCGGCTGCTAAACTGACTAAATGTGACGGTTGATCGACCGCAATGTCCCACGACAACACCAGATTTGATGTTTGTGAATAATCTTTTGTTCTGTGTGTCGGTTTACCATAAGCTGTATTTTCTCTAAATGCACCCGCAGAAAGTAAAATGTGAGGGTGCGTTGGCACAAGATGAGTCGACGACTTTACCCTGAAGCCTCTGAATGGGCCGTCTTGGCTTTAAACGGGAACAAGAACGGTGTAAATAGTGGGACGCTCGCTCTTCTGTTGTTGACGTGCTGGATGTTAACCCTCTAAAGCAGTTCAGACTGATGCACTGTAGCAAACATGAAGCGAGGACTTTACTGTCCAAACCACTGCAGAGAAATATCACTGAAACACACAAAGATCGACATTTTGAGTCTCTTATTTATTTTTTTTTTAAACAAAAATATGGCAAATTTGTTTTAAACTATTTGGTATTTTTACCAGATTTAAAGGCTTCTTGCCAACATGTAAATAATCTATTATGCGCAGATTCCCTTTTTGGTAAAGAAGATTCAACCGAAAGCATCAGTGCATCATCTGAAAACCATTTATATTCTGCGTGTCTTGAGGGGAAGTGTTTGGTTATAGTGACGCGAGCAAGCTGACAAGTGGGGCTTATGTACATCACCAGCCCTGGGTCTGGGAGGTTCAATGTTCCAGGTGGAACTGATCTAGGATCAGAGTCTAGGCAGCACCTACTAATACAGCAGCAGTCCTGTTACCCCTGACCTCGGACACGGGGATGAGGGAGTCGCCACCTTTTAATTTAGCCGGTAGGTGGGATAAGAATCGGACCCCCGGCTCTGCTCGGCGACAAAGACGACGTGTGGTCGTTTCTTGAAACGACCACAGATTTGGTTCGGGTGGAATAGAAGAGAGATCAATTCAGGAAACGAACTTAGAGGGGACGCTGTGGGCTGAACTCAAATCAGGACCCTGGTAACAGTGGTTTAGGGCAACATCTCCCACCTCCAACCAGCCAGGGTTGGGGCGGTTGTGTGCTACTCTGGTGTTTGCTGCCCCCTAGGGCTGAGAGCAAGGCAGTGCAGGTGTGGCTCAGGACGGGGGAGGGAGGAGGAGGAAAGGGGGGAGGAGGAGGTAGAGAAAGGGGGGGGGGGGGGACCAGGACAGCGCTACTCGTCACAGCCCAGAAGCTCCATGCGCAGGGTGATGCGCTCGTGCCACTCCCACGGCAGGATGCGGACGTACCGGCTGTAGAACGAGGGCTCGAAGATGTTCTTTTTGTGGACGTTGTTGTCGCTGTTGCCCGGGAAGATCTGGACGGAGGAGAACAGACGATCAAAATCACGCAGATCACAGCTGCAGTTAGCCTTCAAGACCCGTTCTGATATTCTACTAAATACCAACGGGGAAAATATTGGTGTCTTTTGGAGTTAAACACATTTTCTGGCACAGTGAAAAGAGGACAAAAAAACACAGTGAATGGCTACAATTTAGGGAAACTAACTAAATTCAAATCATAAACTGAACTTCAATTATAAATGTGTCATCGATAGAGTCACAGGAAACTCTTAATGTCCCACATCCTTGATTTAATGACTTCATTTGGCAGATTTTTTAGACGCATTATAAATGAATGCACACAGAAAACTAATCAAAACCAGGATCAACATAATTGGCTCCAGGTGTGCAGACCAGCATGTCAAGCTTAACTATCTAAAACAATCATTATTATTATTTTAATGAAGTTCATATTTTAGCGTCGTATTGCGTATTTTCTTGAGTTAATGATTTTTTCAGACGCTATTTTCTCTTTTTGAAATTTGCTTTTGTTTTTTTTCTTTCCATTTGGATCAATTCAGATTTTTTGGGAGCCCGTTTTCTGGCAACATCTGGACTGACCTTGTCCGTCCCCGTGGTCTTGTCCTTCACGATGGTCCAGGACTGCCCATCGTCACTGTGAGCCACTTTGAAGGCTGTGACAAACTGGATGGAGCCAAAGTCTTTGGCGCCCTGTGTGATGACTCCTGTGACCTTCTTGGGAGACCCCAGGTCCACCTGAGGACACACAAACACAGGACTTTACAAACACAGCAAAAAGGGCGAACTACAAAACAACAACGTGCGGCTGTGTCCGGTCCTCCTCTCCTACCTGCAGCCACTCAGACTGGTTGTTGGTGGCGGCGGTCCAGGCGTTGGTCTTGCCCTGTTTGTCCAGCCGGGCGTAGTGAGGGTGCCAGGTGAAGGCCTCGATGCCCCAGGTGCGGAAGGTGCTGGAGGACGTGATCTGGCGGTCGGACACCAAGCGGGACTTCATGCCCATCGGCTCTGAACAACCTGAAGTGTTTGAATACACTGCGGAGGTCAGACCAGGTAGAGAGACAGAGACGGAAAAAAGAAGAAGGGATGGAAAGAGAGAGAAAGAAAGTATGATAGACAGGGGACGGACAGGAAGCGGCTCAGGCCGGCCATTGAAGTGAAGCAGCACACAACCAGAGATGATGATGATGATGATGATGATGCAGAGGACAGAGAGGTGAAGGTGAAGCCAGGAAAGTGTCCACACTAAAGTAGAGTCAAACTTTTGGAGCTATAATCTGTACCAGACGTCTTAATGAGCATGTGTTAGTGAAGCAGCTGCGCATGCAGGATGCCCAGAGGGTCAAAGATGCAGAAAAAAAACAAAAAAAAAACAACGTTTTAAACTTCAGCTGTTACTGTCCAGCATTATGCAGCTGCTTATACAACATCCTCTCAGTCTCATAACATTATTTTACACTGGAGAGGATTCACTCGAATGAATGGAGTTTGAAGTTACCTTCAGGGAACAAACCGTCTTCTACAAAGTGTTATAATGAGTCATTTGCATTGAAGCAAACGCACCAAAAGACCTCATGCCTCTGGTCTCATGTCCCACTGACAGGAGACCCCAAAAAACAAGACAAGCCTCAAATAGAGCAATTTGAGAATCGTGGACAAACTGGGGAGCACGACTGAGAGGACAACAACAGACACCGACGTGACGAATGAGACAACCGTCAACAAGACAAACATTCAACGGTGTAATGAGGACCGGCGATTTCCAAAGAACCACACTGGCTTCACATAAAAAGGAACAGCAAGACGAGAAGAAATGTGTTGCTGGACAAATAACTGAAAAGAACTAAATATGACAAACATGTGAAAAAAAAAAAAAAACTCTCTCTGAATCATTAGCATCAATAAGCAGAACGCTTGCCAATATTACCATTGCAAAATATGATATATGGTTTGGATGAATGCGCCTTTGATTTCAATATTACCAAGCGGTGCAATCATCTTGAGTAACATCCTTTGAAACATGATCAACCATTGAGAGTAGGGCTGAAAATAATTAGTGAAGGAACATAAGAGATAAACGCAAGTTCAAAAGAAAAAGAAGACTGTTGGACAGCAAAGTTTCCAATCTGGAGTTTAAATGACTTAAGATGTGAAAAGATTGTCTCAGTCTCTAAAAAACAACAACAAAAAAACACCATTAAACTGAACACCAACTGTGAACGTCGTGCGTTTTCTGTGCGAGTTTACCGTTGAGCTCACAGCCCACCAGCTCCATGCGCATGGTGCAGGCCTTGCGACACACCACGGGGATGATGCGGATGTACTGGGCAATGATGGGGGGGTCAAACAGGTTGGTCTTGGTGCTGTCGTTGTCCACGTTTCCGACAAACACCTACAAAGAAAGGAGGAGTTAGCGAGTTAAGTTTGTTTGTGGTCGTCACTGCTCCCTCTAGTGGTTCGTTTCAGTCTTTCAGAAACATAGTTAAGCATTATGTGTATTGAGATTGATGTATCTTGACTGTGTTTTGTTGATGCGTCCCTCACATTGTCCTTCCTCTGTCCGTCTGTCCTGTACACGGTGTACGTCTTGCCGTCCAGGCTGGAGGCCACCTTGAAGACCTTAATGAACTCGGCTGTTCCAATACGACTGGCGCCCTGCGTCACGATCCCTGTGAAGCGCATCTTTCTTTGCATGTTGATCTGAAATCAAGGAGGGAGGGAGGGAGAGGGAGAGAGACAGAGAGAGAGACAGAGAGAGAGAGAGAGAGAGAGAGAGAGAGAGAGAGAGAGAGAGGAGAGAGAGAGAGAAGGAGAGAGAGAGAGAGAGAGAGAGAGAGAGAGAGATAAGTGACATAAAATGAAGGCAGGAAATGTGAGGAATCACAAATTCAAAATAAAACACATGCTGAGGAAAAGCTTCTTCATGTGTTTAACTTCGAGTCAGGCATCGGCTAACCCACCACTGAGCTGTGTAATGGGCAAAAAATACACTAAAAATAAGATTTTTTCTGGCGAAATAGAATGAAAATGTTATATATTTTTAATTTTAACACCTTAATCACCTAATAGCATCAAGCACAATCAGCCGCCAGGACTGTTTACATTGTGAAAACTTGCCTAAAGTGATCGACTGTGTAGCCTGTGCGTTTGTTCACGTATATCATAACGAGCCAGGTCCACATTTGACTTGGAGATGATTGCGGGTGCAGGTTTGCAAAATTGAAACCGTGCTGGACTCTGATGTAACCGTCTTAAAGTCATCAATAAATCTAGATTCATCTTTTTCCACAATAAAAAAAGGAGTTTAAATGATTTAATGGCAGGAAAAGTATTTCTAACCTGGTAGATCTACAAAAAACAAACAAATGTGTCTAGATTTAGTATACATCCAAACATTCCCATCTATACGTGTACAATATCTGTACATACATACATACATACATACATACATACATATATATATATACATACATACATACATACATACATACATACATACATACATACATACATACATATAATGTCTTAATCTACCAACAATAACCTTCATTTGTATGAGTCACCTGTATCCATGGGTTCTTGTCGTGTGCAGCGGCGCTCCAGGCGTTAACCAGCCCCTTGTTGTGAAGGCGGGGCGAGCTCGGGACCCCCAGCGCTGCAGGCCCAGCATGGTGTAACGGACCGATGAGCCGAGATCTGGGTCTCAGCGATGCCCCCCCCCTCCATGCCGAGCAGAGAAATACAGCCTGCAGAGGAAAAGAGGGAGCAGATTCTGACATCAGTGTGAGACCTCCCACTGTGGCCTTAATGCAAATTTGGCATACAGTAACCTTTCAAAACACCCCGATTAAAAAGGCTTACATGGCCGACTACAATTCTGCTACTGTATGAGAATCTAGACAACATGTTTACACCACGGCTGGAGAGAAGAATGGCGAGTGCACGTTGAGAAGAGTTTTGTGATGAATGATGAATCGGGAGAAGAGTTTTGTTCACAGATTAAAAGAAAATAACAAAGTCTTCAAATGATTCAAAGTTGTCTTACGCACACATGAGTTCACACCTCGGGATAAACAGACAGGGAGTAGAGGTTCTCGTGCCCGGGCTATCGTTCTTATCTAGACACCTGCCAGGTGCGTTTACTGGGAGTCAGTGACGGTTTTATGGTCCGCCTCAAACTTCCTATACAGACAAAGAAGACACTGTGTCTTCACTTCCTCTGTCTGAAGTGGGAGTGTGTGATCGGCCGTGAGAAACACGACGCTGTGTTCAATAAAAGTGATGAACTACTTCTGCAGGACTGCTGTGTTTTATCAGCGTTCCTCAATTTCCCTTTCAGTTGTACATCTTTTAAAACATTTCATGATACTAAAAATATATTTCTCCCCCCCCCATTACAGAAGCACCGATCCTTTAAAAAAAAAAAAGACAAATGTTCAAATTTCAAACAAAATCATTGAATTTGTGAGAAACACAGTTGATAGGAAAATGAAGCTGGCTTTTTATCTGCAGATGAAAGTAACGAGGGCGATTACGGTGACAGTAATTGGTCACATGATCTGTCCGTCCATCCGTCTAGGAGTGTTTTTACGGGTCACACTTACGCAGTTGGCAGCGTTTGCCCACATACGGGGACGGGCAGTGGCATTTGAAATCTCCTTCCAGGTCCCTGCAGGCGCCACCATTCCCACACGGCTGGCTGGCGCAGTCATTCACATCTACAGGGAGATAAAAAATAATTAAAAAAATCACTTAATGAAGTCATAAACGGCTTACTGGTCGGGTGTTAACAGTCTGAAAGCAGATCACAGTTAGTCAGAAGTGTGAGTGAAGATCACAGGTCATGCTTAAAGAGACGGGGGGGGGGGGTTGGACATTTCTCCGTCTGCTCCACACGGAGGTTAGTTGAAGCCATGCCAACAGGACCGGAGCTGTAGTAGAGGAAAGAGGGGAGCTTGTTTCTGTCAATCAGCAGCACCAGGGAGATCATGTGGAGGAAGTAATGAACGTGAAAGACGCGCTGCTTTAAGAAGAGT
>NW_027176483.1:3378501-3428501 GCF_023349555.1 Cebidichthys violaceus
CTTTGTGACACATAAAGACGGATCCTCTTGGTTAGAGAAATAAAGAGTCATCAAACTGACATCAAGTCATGACTTTATGTCTTTGTGGTTTAAATGTTGGATTTCCCCCTGCTGAACGTAGAGTTATTCTACACCACATGGTGGTTACATATTGTGGTTGGTATAGTTTCTGAAGGATATCAAGCAAAGCGCTCAACCACCCCCCCCCCCCCCTCAAACTGCTTCATGGTCCACAGAAGAGGAGCCACAGATGTGAATATGCAGAACTTAACTCTATGAGTGGATGGAGACCAGAATGAGGATTAAAAACACTCAAACGAAAAGGATTTTAGGGATTAATTAACCACATTTTTCACAATTTGCAAGTTATGAGGAGCTGTTTTTTCAAATATATATATACTGAGTGAGTTTACTATTAATCTTTTACTTTTTACAGTAAGATTATTTCAAATTTAGACCAACTTGATGGCTCAATAATTAACAAGTTTTCTAAACAAATATACCAACTTTCACACATCAGCTGTATTGATTACATATATGTGAGAACAACCTCTGTGATGAATTGTTGTTACAGCCCTTATGAAGTCCGTTGCTGATGTCTTTTCAATGTTTACCTGTGAAGGTTCAGCTTCTGTTACTTAAGATCCTGTTGTGATTCCAGGTTAGCAGCTTTAGGGATCTAATGGGACAACCTAGTTTGTTTAATGCAGACTTTAGTAAACCAGGAAATACATACCAGACAGCGCACACATATATGCATTATACACACACACACACACACACACACACACACACACACACACACACACACACACACACACACACACACACACACACACACACACACACACACACACACACACACTGTACTCCACAGGGGACATGGAGCCCAGTCTGCCCACACTACCACATCCTGGGAGGAGTTCAGAACCATCTACCAAAACAAGTGAAAGGGCAGCAAACTCAAACACACCCTTTGGCGAACTACCAAGAAGCAAATAACTGCTTTAATGCGTTATGAAAATCTGGGAGTTAGAGACTAGAAAAAGATTCCTCTTTCACTCGGTTTCCATCCATCTGCTTTGGCCCAAAGTGAAGCTTACAGCTATCGACATCGCTCTCACTCCCTCTCTTTCTCTCTCACTCACTCACTCCCTCTCTTTCTCTCTACTCACTCACTCCCTCTCTTTCTCTCTACTCACTCACTCACTCCCTCCCTTTCTCTCTACTCACTCACTCACTCCTTCTCAGCAAACCCATAAATGCTTTTAGGCCAATTTGACAGGACAGTCTGAAGTGCTGCAGTCAGACCCGGAGTAGTGAGTGTGACATTGTCAGGAGGGCAGACTTAATTCCCCGTTCCGCCTCCACGTTCACTTTTCCGCCCGGCAACAGTAGCAGCGCTGACGTTGCGAGCGCTCAGCGCGGACCGCCACTTTCTGTTGGCTGGACTGGCACGAGGGATGAACCGCGTGCGTGCACGTGTGTGTGTGTGTGTGTGTGTGTGTGTGTGTGTGTGTGTGTGTGTGTGAGAATGCTAAACAGTCTGTATATGAGATCAGGGGCTGTGTGTGTGCGGTTGTTCGTGTGGGTTGCACAGCGCACACATTATTCATCTTTTTTCCAGTAGAGTTTTTTTTTTTTGCTCCCTTGATCCGTTTCTCAGAGGGCTTTTAGTCCTTTGAGGAGAAATCTATTCGGCAAAGAAATACATCTGAACTACATATTTATTATTCTTCTTCTTTCTCAAAACCGACAGCGGTGACTAGTCCATCTTCCACTGCTGCGTTTCTCTAGTAATAGTTGCTGGACGCAGTGGTTTGAGTGAGAACCTTCTACATCTGGCTCCAGTTTGTCAACACCTACATGTCAGACTCTGCTTTCGGGACGCTTTCTGATCTCAGTGAGAAGATTATAGTGACATTTCTGAACTTCTTAACTCAGCCTCAAATGTGCATTTCCATGCATTAAGTGAGTGTTGAGGATGTCAGTTAAATGTTTAACAACACTACGCCTCCCCGGCTTCACCACAGTCACTGGTTTTCTACGGTCCGTCTTCCTCGGTTTCACACAAACCAGAGAAGCCCCCCCCCCCCCGCCTCCACACACACACACACACACACACACACACACACACACACACACACACACACACACACACAAATTAGAGAGCACTTAAAATGTCACAACACAGTCATCAGCATCTGTGAATGGAGGGGCACCTCCCTGACCCAGTGGCCCTCAGGGGGCTTCTCACAAACCAACATGGTGTAATAAACTCCCCTCATCGCTATCCTTGAGGCATTATCCAATTAGTGTAAACGCCTGCTCTGCAGAGGGCTCATTTTCTGGCAGCCAAGAGAACTGTACCTGCCAAAGGACTTGTGAACGTATGGATTTTGACGAGCTGTGAACGTTTGGAGCGTAAATACGGGCCGGAGAATTCTAGATTAAAATAGACGGTAACTTAGAAACAACTCCGCGGGCTCAGAAGGCATAGATTCACCGATGAGGGAGTTGAAAGACGAATCGTTTCGTGCGAAAGGACGTCTTCCTGTCCTGGGTGGGTGAGCTGATAACAAAAGACAGCGTATCTGAAACTGACATGATCTCACCGTTGGCCTTGACTCGTAAACAAGGAGGGATGGTGTGGAACTCGGTGAGAATGTGCGTGTTGTGTACGAGCCAAGAGAACAGAGTGCACCTGGATCCAAGGAGGTGAAAAATAGACCGCAGCGCAAAACACAAATCACACGCACATCGGTCCAATTTACCTGGTCTCGAACTTAAATCTGCCCCTTGGACACCTAGGATAAAAAAAGGCATACAGTGATCACACAAAATGTCCCACTCGATTCCTGCCGTGTTACTTCTTTGTGCACACTTGGCCACTGTTATTCTGCTGCCTTCTCATGCAAACAGTAGCCATCTGTCTCTGTGTGCAGGGCTGGAGGCAGTCGGAGGAGCGCAGCACATGTTTCTCTCTCTCTCTCTCTCTCTCTCTCTCTCTCTCTCTCTCTCTCTCTCTCTCTCTCTCTGACCCCGATTGAACCAACCTGGTCTGAGTGACGTGTGAATGAAGCTCACATAAGGACGACAGCTGCCCGTCTGGTGGCCACTCTCACACAACAGCTGTCTCCATGTTAATGTGTCAGGTTAGACAGATTAGCCGGGACCTCGTTACAATTAATTTGTATAGGAATGTTAATCCGCCGTAAAAAAGAGGGACACAAGAGTGTCAGCGACAGTGGGACTTTTAATTTGGTGTCGTGCTGCAGCTGAAAGTAGTGACGATGTGCTGCAGCCGCTAGCTTTTCCTGAGACGATCAAGACCACGGACTGTGATTAATAACCGTGTTTTTACACACGTAATACAGAATGAAATGGCCCCAAGAGATGCTCCAACTCTACAGGAAACACTGATAGTTATTGAATACTTATTGATATAATCCTGATAAAAGCTATGGCGGGAGGATAGACTCACTGTTCTGGCAGTGGACTCCGTCGAAGCCCGGCTGGCACTTGCAGACATACTCGCTGAAGACGTCGCCTCGGCGGGACTGACCCGTCACCTCGCAGGTGGCATCGTTCTTGCACGGGTTGGGGTTACACGGGCCTTTAGGACCGGGAGGAAGACACGGGAGAGGAAGGAGAGGTTTAACCGAGGTTGTATGCAGGAATTGGTTAAGTGCGGTTTGTAAAAATGTACATAGATTAACCTTATCCATCACCCTCGATCTCTTCGGGTCAGAATCACAGTTTTGTCAATCTGACTAGCTTCAGAGCTGCTACACCTCATTCATTCCAGATCACCAATAATTGATTTTTCAGTCTATATTGACATTGTCCAACCAGCAACACTCGAAACTCATTTGGACCTCAGAAGATGGGGCTTACCGGTCTCGGTCTCATTGCAGGTGTCTCCAGTGTAGCCATCGGGGCAGATGCAGATGAACGGAGCTCCGGCTCCGGTCACACAGGTTCCACCATTGATGCACACATTCACCTTGCAGTAATCGCCTGGAGTTAAAAAGACATTGATCTGGTGAAAACAATGCTCACTTTAAAATTCACAGAACCTCAAAAACAAAGTATTATCATCACGTCCCAACCTGTTTTCATATTGTCCCTACCGCAATCAAAGACAGAGGCTGGGTGTTTGACTTTGGCTGAAAGACTCATGACTGATAAGATGTTTGTTAGGTGAGTAACGATCATTGTGACTCATAACACAAACCCCAAAAAGATAAATCTAGGCCCATATGTAGTCCTTGTGCAGTTACCATCAGTAAAACCAGTTTAAATATACCAGTTTGAAGTTCTTAATAAGAAAGAGTACAACATGTTGCGAGAGAGGATCAGCTCAAATCACGTTTCCTCTCGTTATTACATTTTCCTCTCCATTCTGCTGCTGTGTAAACAGCCTGCTGCAGGTCGGTTGTGATGGTCTGAACAGCTGAGTAAGCCGTCACTACGCCGTAAACACAAAACGCCAACACTGGATGCTTCCACCGGCATCCTGCTCGCTGCCTGGCTGAGCCCGACAATCTGGCAGCTCTCCGGGCTCCAGGGAAATCGTGTCAGCGGGGGGGGGGGAATGATTTACAGTCTAAAATTTGAAGTGTGATACATGACAGTGAGGTAGTTCTCACATTTCAGCATTAATACTGTAAAAGATGAACCAGTAATAACATAAAAAACGTATTACCAGTGTCTTATACATACAACTATACACATTGCAACTTGGGGTTCAGCGTCTCTCGCTCAAGGACACTTCAACACGTTGACAGTAGCAGCCGGGGATCGAACCTCGAGCCTCTACCCACCAACCGCCCCGTTTTTCTCAATATAGCTAAAGCACATAAGTTTCAAATTATACCCCGTTTTGACACTTAAGACTATGGAGGAAGTGCATAATTGGGCGCCTTTTAAAAACACTTGTGGAGACAGGGAAGGCTTTTCAAAAGTTAACACTTGTCATTTGGATAATTGTTAAGGAAATTGAGGTTGGACCCCAAGTGTGAAATTGGTGGTTTAAGTACCACAGTCTCACAGTGAGGCTAAAAAGGAGCTCTGAACCATTTTATTTTTATTTGTGTGTTTCAGCAGGGTACCTCTTCCCACCTCAAAGTGGACTCGTGGGAGTAGATAAATATTTTTTTAGACTTCTACAGCAAAGAAAAGTGGCGTTTTAGTCCCACTGAGGGTTATAATTCACACAGAGGCCACAAGGCCACGGCTGGAAATGGCATTTTGAAGAGACTTCCTGTGCATCGCTGCGTCCTCTCCATCTTTCTAACCCTGACACACACACACACACACACACACACACACACACACACACACACACACACACACACACACACACACACACACACACACACACACACACACACACACACACACACACACACACACACACACACGCTGAGAGCACTCTGAGGAGTATATTCAGTACAAACTCTGGCCAACAGAGAAGCATTGTGAGAAAACCAACAGGTTTTCATTGAAAAATAAATTGCAGTTTGTAGATTACATTTAGCGGTTCTGATCTCTGGACTCTCTGGGTTTCTTATTTATCAGCGATCGAGGAGCTGTCGGGTAGATTTGCGTCATGTTCATTGGGAGGAGGAGGAGAAATGAAAGAGATCCACTTTTCCCCAAACATCCTGTTTGGCCATTTCTGCGCCGGGCATCACTTCCCATTGGATGT
Source organism: Cebidichthys violaceus (assembly GCF_023349555.1). Lineage (NCBI taxonomy): Eukaryota > Metazoa > Chordata > Actinopteri > Perciformes > Stichaeidae > Cebidichthys > Cebidichthys violaceus. The sequence goes on from NW_027176483.1 coordinate 3,384,215, forward strand.
CCAGTGTTATCAGTGCTGTATCCAGTGTCCCGGCCTTCAAGTGCTTTCAAATCTCAAGAGGACTCTGAGGAAACGAGCTTGGCTGGCACCGCCAACACATTGGGATCCAAAGGTTGCTGCCTGTTTATCTTTGGGATGAAACTTATACTGGCAGACTGCTCCCGTCACGAAACCCTCCCAGCACTGAGAAATAACAACGTTAAATGAAAAGTGGAAAAGTCTGACTGATGAACGTAATAAAATCAATAAGTAGGAAATCAGGGAGACGCCCCGCTTCATTTAGCCGTCTCTGGAATCGCTGCTTGTGGTCTGAAGGGAGATTTAGCCGGGAGGTTTATTGAGGAAATGAAATTAGTGACGTATTAGTCAAGGTGGTCAGCCGAGAGACAGCGGTCCAACCACGAGAGCCTCCTTGAAAATCCCCCGCTGTCTACAAAAAAAAACAAAAAACACGTCCATAAAATGACATGTGAATGAAGAAAAGGGTGTTTATTTCTTTCCCCTGTTCATACACCACAAGGGTCAAAACTAAAGTAAACAACTCTCAACGCATTACAGAAATGTTGCAGTTCGTTATGTGGTTTCCACATCAACTGTAAGCTCCACTGTTTCAGAGGAAAGCAGAGACTTGTTCTGCCTCCTTATCTTCACACACAGCTGACAAGAGCAATACAGTTTCCAAGATAAGCTCGCGTTTATACCACAGGAGAAATCTGAGGCTGCAGTTTCGGTTTGGTTTATTGAGACTTCACTCCACAAAAGGTTTTGAACTACTCAAACTGACCACAGTTTAAAAAGCACATTTATGAGCTTTATGTGCTCTGGCTTTGAGACGTTCCTCTCTGACATTGTCTGCCTCCACGTCAACACAGAAGAAGGGAATCTTGTTTGCGGCGCTCACTGAATTAGGAAAAGCGCCATTTTCATAATTCAACAGTATGTCCAGAATCAGTGTCTCTGTTACTCAGTTTTCATTGGAACCGCTTTCCACTCAAGATATTTTCCCCAGTAACTCTTAAACACTGTGATCACACCTCCATTGTGTTCTGGAGGCAGCAGAAATCCCAGGGATGTAGATCTTACAGCCTTGACAAATGTGCATGGCTGGATACGTGAGAAATGCCTCTTTGTTATTTTGGCAAATCGACAATTCAAGCTGCTGCAGCAGCTGCCTATATAAGGAAAATAAGTTATCAGATATCCAAGAATACATCATGGATGGACACACGACGGTTCGGCTGAAGAAGGCAGTTGTTGAAGTAGTGACTCCTTATTACAAGAACTAATAGAAACAAGCCTCAGCGTGTTAACGTTGTTTTGATATTTTAGTAAATGAGGGCGTGGATCCATAAACTTAGGCTGAATTCCAAAAACAATATGTCAGTTGTTTTCATTATGTGAACATACCGATAAAGTGCCATAACTACTAAAGAAAGGGGGACAAGAGGACAAAGCCACAAGCACATCTATTTTGCAGCATTTAACAATGCAGTAAAAACATTTAGTTTGTTTATCAATTTCACAGCAGCTCCAACAGTACCCAACATGGTGCCCCACTTTGTCCTCACCACGGTTGACAGATTAGAGAAGTATGTGGAGTTGTGTTTGGCAGGACAGGCCATTTCCACAGGGCATTGTGCGTTCCTCACTCCTTATGAGTCATGGTCTGTGACTCTCCCAACGAGAGCCTCGGCCCAAGACTGAGGTTGAAATACCAGGCAAGAAAAAAAAACAAAAAACAAAAAAAACTAAAGGAGCCGTTAAGAGCCACAGTCACAGAACGAATCCCCAATGAGACCCGCCCAAAAAACAATGTACGGACACATCTGGGGCCGGACATTATAACAGTGCATGTAGCAATATTTCATGCAAACATGTCGACTGTCAATTTTCGCATGTGTACATATACATAGGTTTCAACACTCGCAAATCAGCATCGTATCTTTATGACGTTTTGCATCAGGGGTCCGTTGGGTGAGGTGAGTGACCATGACTTGTGTTTACTTCCTGGAAACAAAAAGGAGCGGCAGCACAGAACCTGGTGCAGTAGAAGGAGTTAATGGAAGTTAATGGGCTGCTAATGAGAGGATCTGAGGACCAGGTCGACACACTCGACCTCGCGACCGTATTAGACGACGCAGACGTCACAACAAGAGAGTGAAACGCGTCAGGATCGTCTCTGTGCCGTGTTGAACGAGGATGAAGAGGAGGGAGTCATCTCAGGACATGGGGGGGGGGGGGGGGGACGGGACTCTTTGAGGACGGTTACTGCAGCCTGCATTGGAGGAACAGCGGCTGGTTTTGGATGTAAAATATCAGTTGGAGTAAAAATCGCCTCGACACAAGTGAGCAGACGAGCCTTTATCAGTTTGATGAGAGACAAAAATCACTACTTGGGGCTGCAGTTTGTTTTAGATGGGGCTCACTGACTGAGCACGCCATTTGCTGCTTTAGGAAAACACACACACAGTGCACGGCCACGGGCAAAAAAAAAAAAAAATCTCTTTCATCTGAATTACTCCTGAGTTATCAAAGATGGCGTGGAATGAATCAGCAGTACACAATAAAATAGTACGCTAAGACAGTTCAAAACTGTCTGCTTTAAAAGAAGTCCTGCTCCACACCTGGTGGTTGTGCACTGCAGGGCTGATGAACGCACACATGTGGATGAACGTGTGTGTGTGTGCAGTTACGTCAGAGCTCATATCTCATGAGGCCTGAAAACGGTTAACACTCTGCCCTGTCACGCACACACTGGAGCGTATAGGCTGGCAGGCAAGTGTGGGAACTCGATGTTCCAGAAAAGAAAAAAGGAGAAAAGGCTGACTGACACACACACACACACACACACACACACACACACACACACACACACACCTTGTTAAAGATGTGCTGGAGCATAATAAGAATGCTCAAGACCTGTCGAGTGCTCGTTTGCCACTACTGAGTGCTGCAGACCATTGAGAGGGGGAACCCGGACGTGCCCAACAGGAAGTGGATTGGAGGCCAGGCCTACCCGAGTCCCTAAATAACAAGAGTCTTTACAATATTGAGATCAGCAGAGCTCCAGCTGCAGGTGAGCTTTCTGTAATCTGCTACTCCAAAGCAACACAGCCATCTGCTGCCGTTTAAAAAAAACACACAACAACAACGGGCAGCCACTAAAAATACACACAGACGTCACACACCATCAACCAAACAACAAGCTTTTCCCTTTGGTATGGTAACTGAAACGGAGCCTGGAGTAGTGGTACAACTGTCTGAACTGAATGGAGTTGTACAGATAGACACAATAAGTGCCTCTGAAGATTCCAGGCTCTTGGATTTCGAGGTCCGATTTTGTCCTCAGCTCAATATTTAAGCTCACATGACGGCGCGTGTAAAATATTCAACGCGGCAGATTGGAAAGCGGGGCAACGGACACTAATAAAGTGGCCCAAATTAGAAGGCGCTCCATAATGCAATGAAACATTGATTAAGGAAGCTATTCAAAATTCAAATTGGAGGAAAAAAAAGAGCCGGTCGTGTCCTGGGGGGGATCGAGTGGGAAAAGTAATGATCGAGTCATCAGAGCTGAAGACAAGCGGCCTGAACGGAAGACTGAATAAAAGCAGACGGGACAAAAACACCACAATGTCTCTCACAAACCTACTGACACAAGAACACAAGGGCTGTGGCTGCAAGTATCCGACTACAGATTAGATTGTGCCGATATTCAGTATCTAATTTTAACCTCAATTGTAGCAACCCCAATCCCCCCAAAAGAGAAATGTTTAGGGTTTTCCAGAATCTTGCTTGTTTCAGGTTAGAAAGTCCTCTAAACTCTGCATTAAAACCCATAATAATAATAATAATAATAATAATAATAATAATAATTTTGTACGGCAACATCTGTTCCGTAATGAAAGAAGCCTTATTAGTTACAAAAAAGTGAGCAGAAGAAAAAGGTCACTGCAGTTTGACGATGATGTGTGACGGTGAACATCCGTCACATCAGCAGGAAATTAAATTCCTGGTTAATTAAGTCCAATAACTGCCTGTTATATTGGCAGTCATCCCCCATCTTACAGCCACAAGTACATTTACCTGCCTACATATATAAACATATACACACACAGACACATTCATGGCACGCCATTGGCCCAGAGTCCAGCTATATTTAGCCCCCGGTTCACTCGGTTGCCCTAAAGTGGTCTTGTTGTGAGAAAAGACTCGACCTCAGCCACCAGTCTACGCTTCTCTCCACCTCAGCAGCAGACTGATGAGCTACAAGCTGCTGAATTGAGCCAAAATCAGGTGAAACACAGAGGGAAACCTTCCCTCAGCTCTTTTAAACTGCCCTGTAAACGTTTTGCATGACACAGCAGCAACAAGTCCCCCCAACTCCCTGACAGTGTGGAAAGGTCCTAGTGAGCGCGGTTGTGGGTGGAAGTTCAGTGCTGGCGACTGCATCCGGAAAAGTGAGTCAACGTTCAGCGGGTTCAGCGCAGCCACACCTATTCTCCTCCACTGACGGTCCCCGGGCCTTCAGGAACCAACATGTTGGGATGCGAGCGCTTCACACCGTTTCACTTTCAAGTCAAACAAAACGAAAAAAGGTAAAACAAAAAAAGTGGATTAAACATGTGTGCAAGTGATGCACTGTGGAAGATTTAAGCAGCCTGTCTGTCACGTACAAAAAGGACTTTACAGGAAAAGGAATGGAAATACAGCTCATGTCAAAGTGAAGCAGAACCGCTTATGTTTATCTGTAAAACACATATATTTGATTCTGCATTGATCTCCAAACAGATCAATCTCCTGTCGACCCCTAATGATGTCACATGTACCTGCGGCGTTTGAAAACATACGACACTGCTATGAAACGCAATATGTATTGCGTTTTGTTTTTCACTTTGTATTGGCGATCTTCTCATATGTGGAGTTAATTCACTGATTTTCTGACATTCGTATTTGCCGTTTCTTGTTTTATTGATCTTTGTGCTTTTTAAATTGTTGCTTGGTTGTATTTTAAAGTGTTTTTTGTGTGGACTCCAGGAAGACCAGTCACCACTTCTTCGGGATCTAATACAGAAACTAATACAGAGGTTTCCATGGCAGAGGCATAAATCCATGAGGCATTAAATGTTGACTCAAAAAAGCCCAAAGTCCAAAAGCAATACAGAATCTGTCATTCACACAGCAGCACCAAACCAAGCCATGAATTCTGCTCTTTGTCAATGTGCAGCAAAAAAAAAAAAAAAAAGCTCTAAAAGGGAACAGGAGGAGTACTTTAACATTTGGAAAATACATCATCATCATCATCATCATCATCATCATCACAAAGAGAACCACTTGTGTGACATGTGATGCCTCGTCCTCGGTCTGTGAGCAGAAATGGAGGCGGGAGAATCAGGCCGTTTTTTTTTTTACTCTTTGTACATTTGCCCTAAATGTGTTTGATGCGTGGACGTGCAGACAAAGCGTACTGCCACCGGCACGAGGTTAACACTGGACGAGCATAATAGCCAGCCTATATGTGCCGTGCTCTTTAAAAAGGGTACTCTGCACGCGCGCACACAAACACACACGTATATGCCCTGAGGTTTTATTTCTGTGTATGCATTCAGACATAAAGAATGTCTGGCCTAACATTACAAAACCTATAGTATCGATTGTAAATTATTCTTTTTTTTGTTTATGTCTTACATTGTGAATTGTCTCTCAACCTTCAACTGTCTTATCTTGCAGTTTCAGAGCCAAAACAATGTTTCATTTCTCACATTCCCGCTCATTCAAATGAAGGCTGAGTTGAACTTGTGCACCTCGGAGAAAGAGCAACTTTACCGTAACGTACTACTCAAATGGCACGTGCATTATTAGGACGTTAAAGGCGGAGGTTTGACCTGTAAACAAACACAAAAGAGGCAACTTACCGTTCACCCCGAACACCAGACAAGCTGTGAAAAGTTGCAGCCAAAGGACGAGACGTGTCTGCTCCTGCATGTCTGCCCGTGTTTGTCAGTTGTCGCTTATCTTGTTGCTCGTTTAGTAGCTCGTTAAAAAGGACGAAAGGAGGAGAGCGGCGCTCGAGACTTTTATCGCTTCTGTGGCTCGAGCTTGTTGTGCGGCTCTGAAAACACCCAGGCAGCAGGAGTAGAGCAGGAACACGTGCGCCTCAGCTCCCAGCCAATCACGGCCTGACTTTTTTTAATTGTAACTCCGCCCCCTCCCGTTCCCGCTGTCGGTGGCACACACACACACACACACACACACACACACAAACACACGCGCACACCCACAGAGGGCAGTCTTGAAACAAAGAGAGCGTTTATAACTAATGAGCTGCATTTCATTAAATGTCTTGATTACAATCTTTGATATAAAACCACTGAGAGGAACATAATTGCTCCGACATTTTGGCAGTTAGTCACATTTAATCGGTGACTTAAATTAGTGTTTCCACGCGGTTTCTCTGGGCAAATGTCTACAAGAAAGCACTGCTGAGATGTAAAACTCAAAGTACTTAGTTAACTAACTAACTACTAACTTAACTAAGTACATTTACTTAATAGCAGCCGACTGTAAAGATGATCTGACAGTATTTCAATTGCATGGCAAGAAGAGTGCAAATATAAAGAGTGTGAATATAAAACTATTAGCAAACAATAACAATAAGGTGCAAATACAAATATATACAATGTCAGAAGTATGGATCATAATGTAAATAGTTACCTGTAGGGATCGGTCTAGGTGGGTTACATGTAAGTGTAAAAGCACATGGTAGATTACAGACATTTATTTGATCGCTATAGTTACTGAGATTTAACATACAAAACATATGGCGAGGTGTTTTGGAAAAACTTCTAACGACGAATCGGGAGTTTTGTTCACAAATTGAAAGTAAATAATGAAGTCTTCAAATGATTCAAAGTTGTCCCGCTCTATTTTATTTCGCTTGCAAGGGAAAGATGCACCACAGCCACCTCGGTCAGTGTCTGTGGTGAAGAGTTCAACATCGTACAAGATACCAAAACCATTTTACGCACACATGAGTTCACGCTCTGGGATAAATCATAGACAAGGAGTAGATGTTCTCGTGCTCTGGCTATCGCTCTTATCTAAACACATGCCAGGTGTGTTTACTGGGAACCAGTGATGGTTTTATTATGGTCTGTCTTCAACTTGTCAGACACTGTGTCTTCACTTCCTCTCTCTGAAGTGGGAATGTGTGACCAGCCGTGAGAAACACGACGCTGTGTTCAATAGGACTTCTATAGGACTGCTGTGTTATGTCAGTATTTGTGTTCCTCACTTCCCCCTCTCAGTTGTACATCTTTTAAAACATTTCATGATATAAGAATATATTTTTCCCATTACAGAGGTCATAAATCATTAACAATTCTAACTGACGTTCATACTTATAATACAGGAATTCTACTGTGGTGAGAATGAATACATCCTCTTGAAGAGAGACACTTTTCTTTCTGAAGTTTTCATGTTTTTGTGAAGTGGAGTTTCACATATGATGCGTGAACACGTGTGATTTTAGTTTAACATGTCAAATATATGAGACCAACTGGAAGGTTGTCACTATCAAATAGAAAAAGTCCACACACTGAAATATGTGCTTTTTTTTCTGTTTAGCAGCTGATTAAGACTTTGCATATTTAATCCAAATTTAAATTAAATTAAAAAGGCCATTGTTCTTCAATGTCTCTGTGATTTATAGTGTGCTCTTGTGTTGTTCTCCTATTCTCAAGTAGTTCTGGGAAAATTCCCAGATGATGGCACCATGCATGAAATCCTCCGAAATGCAGATTAAGGCCAGTGTTGTATTGTGGAAAGCCCACAACAAAAAAAAAAAAGGTTCATCTGTGGGCGTTTCTCGAGCCGAGATCCAGCAGTGGGTCAGAGTTGATGTTTGTGCTCTCGGAGGGAGTGGGCGAGAGGCGAAACACTGTTTTTAATGGGTGTGAAGGGACGTCCAAGACCCTTTTCAGTCTTTGCCCTCATGTGTCTTTCTGCCTCTTATCTTCACATTTCTTTTCCCTGGGATTTAAAAATGTGGCACATTTTTTTGTTTTTTTTGTTTACAGTAGCAGCAACAACATTCTCAGATGAACTCTACTTTGATTGGCGGTGTAAAAAAAACGTTGCCTTCTGTAGCCTAGTAACACGTCATAAATGCAGCTTAAAGTGGTCTCAGAAGAAAGACACGCTGTGCTTTGATGCTGCGCTCTCGTCACTTCGGCGTGCTTCCTTCGTCTCTCTGTCCTCTTGCACGTTTAAATCAAATGCAGTTTAAAAAACAAACTAACTCTTCAAACTACATGCAGGGTGAAACCTATAGACCTTCTTCTCACATGCTGGACCCAAAAATGCTTCGCCTAGATGACCTTTTTTTCACATCAAAGCTATATCTCATATGGAGCTCCTCTTATATTCCTACTGGTTAGTTTGATGAGGTCAAACAGAGGGTGAGTATACTGATGAGATGAGGAACGTAGAAGGGGAAAAGGAAGTGAAAGTGTATATTTGTCTTTAGGGGAAATCTGTGAAACGTGTGCTCTTCCTTCGGTCCTTTAAAGGCTCCGCGAATGTCGATGTAGAAGGTTATTTGAGGTATTTTCTATCAAGGCCAAATGAGGATATGCTGGGAAATTTAAAGCAGCAGTATCACAACAACTTGAGTAACAAATGAGTAATTGAGAGCTTGTTAAAATGAATTAGCTGCCCTTATTGAACTTATATAAGGACAGCTATTCCCTTATTGAACAATTCTTAAAATACAACTGTAAAGTCTCTTTGGAGCAGGTTTATACTTATTTGAATGACATAAAAATGCTGTTGTCAGCAAATTAAACTAGATTAACAACAAGGCCAAGCAGGGTTATGTTGTTGTCATTTCTTTAGCGATTTCAGGCACAGGAAATAGTTTAATCTTTTCTTATCTTAACACTAAAGTACAATTTGAACTGAACAATAAGTGCCCTAACGTGACGCCATGTTGCTTTATCTCTATCTAAGCAGAGAATCTTTTAGCTTTGGATCTGAAGGACCCTCATCAGAAGCGTACAGGGTTCAGCTGGAATGGCACGTGTGGAAACAAATAAATCACATCCCAATCACTGTATGCAGAACGCCTGTGCACACCCTGGTGGTAGAAGCTCCGCCTCCTGTCAACTAACCATCAGCCTCATGTGCGATAGTGATTTAGAGAATGTGGAAAGTTGATCTCAAAAATGCAGCTATGAGAGAGCATCACCTACAAATGCCAAAAGCTTCCATCATGTTGAAGTGCACTTCAGCAAAGATATTTAAACCCCTCTTGGGTTTCTTTTTGTCAGTGTCAGCATAATCCCTACAACTTTTTGAAACTCAACAGGCGGAGGATCGCTTCATCCGTGCAGTCATGGAACCATGAGAACAGTCATGTGCGCTGTGGGCTGGTTTGACGTGAAGCAGCCGCCGAATGCGGTGCGACGTCACAATGGCAGCGTTCCTCTGATGTTCCTCTTCTGTGAGACAAAGCCTCTCCTCATGACCGACCCAGCGCTAAGTCTGAGCCAGAGGATGAGGTTAATGATGGCGAGATGGAGCTTCAGTGTGACAGAAGCCTGTTTGATCCTAATCCTCAGTGTGGAGCGCAGCATAATCCTGTACACTCGAGAGAAAAAAAAAACCTTGTGATTTACCGAAAGTGGAATGCTACTCGAGAAATGTGTCGCTTAATTCATAAATCTATAACTGGTGTGTATGATTTTTCACTTCTGTCTTCCACACAGAAACACGATCGAGTCCTCTTTCACTTCTGCCTCATCTGGAAGCACAAATGAGGATTCACACTTGTAAACGATGATGGAGGAGGGGAGTTCACATTCCTGTGACGTTGTTTCTTTGGAAGAACAACAAAAGTTACAGTTCAACTGAAACCTCAATTTAGTCGTTCATTGGTCACACAGATGTTTTTGCTCACAGAGTCCCGGGCTGTGCCAAAACCAGATGAGTGGAACAACATAAGCTGAAGTGTAGAGTCCTTTGTTTACTAATGATACTATAGGGTGTATGTACAGGTAATACTGGATCGATTGGATGACAAAAACACAATAAAATACATATATTATTTAATGTTCTTCATTTAATTGTGCATTTGTGCTTTTTTTTCTTTTAACTTATGGTGTTTTAATATGAGTAAGCATCAACTTGACTTTAAATATTAGTGGTTTATTACGATGATTTGGTAATTGTGGGGTAAATTGCGATGAAATAATGTGATGGGTCTGGAAAGGTTGTTGCTTACAATGTCATATTTTCTCCTTTATACAGTGTCGCCGTGTCATAAACACATTATAACAAACCTGTAATCAATTTTAGAACAATCCCACACAAATATCAGTAAGAAAAACAATATTAAAAGCAACGATCGGGCCACTGTGAACCACTCATTAGTGGATGGCGCCCTCCAGTGGTTGAATCACTCAATGAAAGAGGGTCTGACTGATGCCTTGAAACTGAAGTGACATTCCATTTTGTTTTTAAACCGGCTTTAATTATGCAATAACCATGTTGTTGTTGTAAATCCTCCACAGTCTGTATTTCTGATACATCTTTGCGTAATACCTGAGTCTTGGTAGTGAGTTTATTTGATCTTAATCAACTATAAGCCACTATAATATCCGTTATATGTTGACTACTAGTGTGTGCGATTATGCCAATGTTTTGTATCTATAACTGTTATGTGTGTGACGTCTGCGTGTCACAACAACAATAGAAGCTTACAATGGTTGCGGACATGTATCTGCCCAATTAAACCACAGCATGTTGTTACTGTAAATGAGACGGTTAGTTTCTGTGTAGTAGGAAGTAAGCTAACCCGCAGTCCGTCATGCTGCCTTCAGGTACGGCCGGATTTCAAACGTACAAATGACGAGTACGGAAGCTCCATCACGTTAGGACCCAGAAAGTGGGTGCTGAATTCATACATTAATCTTCGATAACTGATTTTATGTACAGGTGATACGAATTAAAAAGCCTAAATCTTGTAAAGAATATGCTAAAATGTGTTATTTTTATTGTTGGCTGCCGTAATATCTAAAACTCGGAGCTTTATAAGAGCACATGAATGCGTCCTGAGTTCCCTGCTGGTCAGTCGCTCCTCTGCTGTAAACAGACGGTGAGCTCAACTCCAGTTGGATCCGACCAGAACCTGGACAAACCACCCAAAAACAGCGATGGTAAGACCGGAAATGTTCCCCGTGTACTTTTTAAAACTATATAATGCACTTTACGTAAAGTCCATGTGGTGTTTGTGTTTGTTTGAAGCTTCCAGCTTCACCTCGAGACACTTCAGGAACAGTTTTGACGCTACCTGAGTGACAAAAGTAAATTCTTCCACAGATACTCACACCAAGGACGACTTGTTTGTGCTCTTATTTAAACTGAACAGGAACACACCAGTTTGTTCTATTCTATTCTATTCCTTTTCTACTTTTTGTAAGTTCCGGTTTTTGCCGTTCATGCATTATAAATGCATATAAACGTGACATTTCCGCAAATGACATGCTGGTTTTGTCTGTTTTTGTCTGTTTTTGTTTTTTTGTCGCCCTGAAAGGCCTGAAACCAGCAAGTAAGCTTAACTGTTTGTTTTCCAGCACTGAGGGAGCATCGACGGAGAACAAGGAGGGACCACGACCACTGCGTTTCCTTCAAAGTCAGACAAGGTGGGGAACAAAACTTTTCCAATCAACAGAGGGCTCTGCTCGTTCATACCGGTCATTAAAAGTGGCCAGAATAATTGCGTCACGAGTTTAAAATGGTCAATGTCGGCATCAATGCTTTGGAATTAAAGCACCCAATACCCAGTGGAGGAAATGAACTAAATCACTGTACTTAAGTGCAATTGTACTTTACATGAGCCTTTTTAAAGTTCCATTTTACTTTGCAGATTCATAATTAATAATCTAACAAATACGTTATGAAGTGACAAAGACATTTAATAGTATATTATTCTATAATGAGCCACCCTGTAAAGAGTACTTTTACTTTTAGTACTTTATAAGTATATTGTTTGTACTTTAACTGAAGTAAACATTTGAATGCATGACTTTTACACATAACTTGAGTTTTTCTACACTGCGGTATTGCAACAAGAATCTGATTCTTTTTTTGTTTTCCAACTCTGCAAATACCTGATATTTGGTGCCAATATTTATGCATTCTGTGCAAGTCATTGGAGGTCTGTTGCAGAAAGTCTGTTTGCCGGATCAGAGATTAGGATCTGCAAACAGACTTCATACCAACATGAGTTAGTAAAGCTTTCCAGACTAAACATAATGTTTCAGGGCTGGAACGTCTCTAAACTAAAGCTCGCATGCCGAGGAAGGCAGAGCCCAAAACCATCATATCTAAATATCTAAAGTTCTATTTGTATTACTAATCTTTCAATCTTAACAAATGATATCCCAGGAAACACTCCTTACCTCCTGTAACCTCACCCAAGTTGAATGCTCTCCTAACATGCTGTGCTACGCAGGTCCTCCCCTGTGTCCACAATGGACACCCTCGAGGACCCGGACATGGGCAGCTTCGGCCCGGAGCTGCCGGCCATGTTCGATGGCGTGAAGCTGGCAGCGGTGGCAACTGTCCTCTACGTCATTGTCCGCTGTCTGAACCTGAACAGTACCACGGAACCACCCGAGGTCGTCCACCAGGACACAGCGCTCAGCCGCTACCTGTTCAAATCCTGCCCGATGCTGACCAAAGAGTGAGTGCTAGTTCTCGCGTAGTCCCGGCTTTAAAGGGTGTGTTACTCGGCGAGTGAACTGTACGGTGGCCTTCAGGTGACACACGGACACAGAGGGCTCTGGTTTTGGTTTTGTCCGTTCTGGGCTTCTGTAGAAACACGCTTCTAGGGAGTGGGTCTTCCGTGGAAGAGGACCCGCTCCCTCTGTAGATACAAACGACTCATTCTAAGGTAACGGGGGGAAAAAACACAACAATTCTTAGTTTCAGGTGATTACGCACTGAGGCAAACGTTATGAATATTATACTCCCATTTCTGCCAATAAATCCCCCTAAACCCTACATACTGTTCCTTTAATACTTCCAGGCTATTTCACCTAGTTAGGAACCTTCCTTGCATCCTGTAAACTCTCGATGATTTAAGACGGTACAGTTGCATGATTTGGTGGATGAAAACGTCCACCACAAATAAGCAATCTTTGTCTGACGGTGCCTGTAGATTAGTTTGCCACCTCCTGTAGCTGGAGTGGTGTGTGTGTGTGTGTGTGTGTGTGTGTATATATATGTGTGTGTGTGTGTGTGTGTGTGTGTGTGTGTGTGTGCCTGTCTGTGGTGCGATACTCTGTGCTGAAACATCTTCAGGGTGGATGTTAGCAGCTCTGATGTCTAATATGGAGCTCGTATGTCTCTTCAGATACATTCCTCCCTTGTTGTGGGGTAAGAGTGGACATCTCCAGACGGCCCTGTACGGCAAGATGGGGCGTGTCAACACTCCGACGCTCCACGGGTTCCGCAAGTTCCTCCCGATGCCGGACGGGGCCACGGCGACGTTTGACCTCTTTGAAGCTCGCGGAGATCACAGCACAGGAGGTCGGTGGCAAATACTGGTCTGTCTGGTGGAGCAACAAAGCACTTTCTGCATGTTTTAGGATTTAATCGCACAACCTCTAGTCTTCTGTGTTTTTAAAGCTTGTTTTTGTAAGAGGATATCACCGATTATTGATTTTATTTCCGTGTCTTTCCGCCTGAGTTTTACGCGCTTGTTTGGATCGCGAGCACATCACCCTGAAGTAACTAGCAGCTCATCATCATAATAATAATAATAATATTACAGTACAATATGCAAAAGCTGGAAGACCACTAATGAATCCCTAGAGCCACACATTTCAAGCCGCCAATTAATTCAACGCACGCACACACATGGCGTCCACTTTTACGCCCACACATGACTCTGCTTTGTATGTTTGTGTTCCCTCCTGTGTGTGTGTGTGTGTGTGTGTGTGTGTGTGTGTGTGTGTGTGTGTGTGTGTGTGTGTCAGATGACGTTACCATGGTAATCTGCCCTGGGATCGGTAACCATAGCGAGAAGAACTACATCCGTACCTTTGTGGATCACTCCCAGCGGCGGGGTTACCGCTGCGCCGTCCTCAACCACCTGGGAGCCCTGCCCAACATGGAGCTCACCTCGCCCCGCATGTTCACCTACGGTAACCAGGGAAACGTCACGCCGTAGACTTACGGGGGGGGGGGGAATGTCACAGTTCAAACCGCAATGGGGAAGATCACTTCGTTGCGTCTCTGTTGTTGCTTCACTCTGAAGTGAGGAGAAGTAAAATTAGGGGAAGCAAAACAGATTTTAATCACAGTTGCGACATAGAAACAAAAACTGAATTTTCTGATGTCATACTTAAAGGCAGGGTTGGTAATCTTCTCCAGACACAATTCAATATTTTACTTCTCATTACATCCTGACAGCAATCAATGAAAATAGAAATACATAAATAGATACTCTGCCAAAAAAACAGAAAATAAATCGGATATCTGTGGCTGTCGCAGGACGCTGCTAGCTTCACAGCTGTGAGCACAGTAGCCATGTTGGTTGTTTTACGGTCAGTAGAATCATTTTGGGGAAGTGACTGAAGGGAGGGGCCGTCAGTGAGGCCGACTTGTTGACTTTCTCACTAGATTCGGGGACTTTTGGAGCTAGTGCTGCTCGCTGCTTTCATTGGAAAAAAGTTGGCAAAATTAGGAGTTTTTTTTTTTTTTTTAGTTGGATCATTTTTAAATCTAGCCTACTCTTGCTATTTTACCAACCCTGCATTATTGTTATTATAGTATTTCTCACACGTATTAAAGTGTCTCTCCTTCGTTCAGGTTGTACCTGGGAGTATGCCGCCATGGTGGGCTACATCAAACGAGCTTTTCCTGAGACGCTGATGGTGGTTGTGGGCTTCAGCCTGGGGGGAAACATCGTCTGTAAGTTCTTGGGGGAGAGCCCATCCAACCAGGACCGAGTGCTCTGCTGTGTCACCGTCTGTCAGGGCTACTGCGCCCTCAGGTTGGTGGATGGAAGGACAAACAAATGATCAGAACCACGACTTGATATGAGTAAAAATGCATTAGAGAGGAGCACTTATGTCAAAACCTATGACTATACATTATACACACAAGTTTGTCATCTTGCAACTTTTTTTCAAAGCTGGTCAGTTGTTTTTTTTTTTTGTTTTTTTTTAGAATATGCATTTGTGTTTGCAGAGCCCAGGAAACGTTCCTTCAGTGGGATCAGTGCAGGAGACTCTACAACTTTATGCTGGCGGACAGAATGAAGACGCTCATCCTGTCACACAGGTGGAGAAACGCAACAACCGTTTCTGAAGTCAGAGATGTGTTAATATTACTTTCTACTTTTATGTCATTTCATCACACACAAGTTGCAGCGTTGCATCTAAATACCTTTTCTTATTTGCATTGTTCAACAGGAGCAGTTTGCTCGGCCTGAACAGCAGCAACATTGGTGATGTGGACCTGAACAGACTTTGCGCGGCGACGTCTCTGATGCAGATCGACGACAGCATCATGAGGTATCATGGGGGGAGCTTTTGATTTGGCTGCTGGTGGCCTCCACGAACTCTCCAGCTCTTATCTCTGTCACTGATGGTATCTCACCTGGTTTAAATAAAGGCTTATTAATAATAATAATAAGTTATGACACGATTTGTCCTGCAGGAAATTTCACGGCTACAGCTCGTTGAGCGAGTACTACGAGAAGGAGAGCTGTTTGAACTACATCCACAAAGTGAGTGTGTACAGGAAGCATGATGGCTTTACTTTGATATACTACTACTACTACTACTACTACTACTTCTACCTCTGCTATGGCTTCAGTTACTACTGTATCTACTCCTGTATTACTAGTTCTACTGTTGCTTCCATCACTACCTCTGCTGCTGTTGATAATACTGCAGTACTTCATCTCTCACTACTCTACTCTTATTACAACTGTTTTACTAACTATCTGGTATACTACTGGTAAAGTACTCTGTAACTGCTACTATTATTACAACGACTATTACTACAATATACGTATTATTACTACTATATTACAGCATTGACATCCTGCCTCTTAACCAGGTCACATTGCTTCTTTGCTTTCTTCCCGAGAGTCGGATGAGAAGATTCATACCACTCTCATGTCTTTACGTTAACTATGGAGTTAAAAAACGGGGGTGGGGGGGCGATTAGCTTAGCTTAGCTTAGCTTAGCTTAGCTTAGCATAAAGACTGGAAGCAAGGGACAAAGAGCTAAAAAGATTAAATGCATTCCAGCGACTCTAAGGGTCCATAGTTATCTCATTGTTTATTTAACCTTTACACATAATGAATTTACTGTTTTTTTTTTACAGTTTGAAAATTAGAGGAAGTTATGTGGTGGATACTGATCTTACTGCTCCAGAAGAAGTTACCTACTACTACTACTACTACTACTACTACTACTGCTTCTAGTACTTTTACTGTTGCTACTACTGGTACCACTGTAGTACTATTGCGTCTACAACTACAGTACTCCACTGACTAACCCACTAGTTTAACGTCTTCATTCAGAAACGGTCTGTTGTTTCACCTCCAGGTCACTGTGCCTCTGTTCCTGGTGAACTCCGTAGACGACCCACTCGTTCATCCGTCGCTACTGGAAATACCACGCACACTCGCAGGTTTGTGTCCATTTCTATAATAATAACTGTAATAATTATTAATGGTGTCGTATAGCTTTAATATATTGCTTTGGTCATGATTTAGTGAGTTGTTCAATTACAATATTTCATGTGTTTTATCCAACTGGATGAAAAGTAAACCTGACACAGAAATATTAAAAAACATCTATTCAGATGATCTTTGTGGTGAAGTCATTTTCATTGGCTCATAACAAAAACATGTTTTGGTAGAAAAGCCTTCATCAGAGTCTCATGAATCAGAGGCGAAGGCTGTTGAAGGGATAGTTGTGATTGTTTATGGCTCACTTAAAAAAAAACATCCATATCAGGTTTAGTGTACAATATATTTAGAATATTTTCAGGGCTTTACCTTGCCGTCAGACGGCCTCTTCTGACGGGGAACGGAAGCCGTTGAATCCATCTATGCTCCCGCCAAAGCCACCAAACTCCATTAGGAAAAAAACCCTGTATTTTAACCTGACAGAACCACTGGAGTTGCTGGTCCACCGCTGCGTTCATGAGTTATTTCATTTGTGTTACAGTGTGACTTTGGCCAGGTCGCATTCACCAAAGTCACACAGTAACTCAAAATAACTTAGATTTAACTTGGAACATAGATTTAGGCAGCGGTAGACAAGCAGCTGCTGTGTTCTGCGAGGTCAAAGTGAGTCTGGTGGCTTTTGGCGAAAGCATAGAAAACGGCTCCAGTTCCCCGTCGGTGACAGAGACTGTATAGCTGTCTCACAGCAAGGTAAACCAGCAGAACCGTTCTAAATATAGAGTTCACTTAAACCTCTATTTATTTTGTCATGGACGGCCTTTGTCTCAGGTGGCTAAAATATGTTGTGCTGCTGCTCTTGCCAACAACAGTACATTGTTTTCAGTCCTACCTGCTCCATGAGTGCAGACTGTCTACTGTAGATAATACACTGACTACTACTATAAGTACCACAAGTACCTCATACAACCCCGCTGAACTATCCCTATAAGTAGCTTTAAAAACTCCCTTTGTACACTAAATGCAACGTATAATAAAACGATAATGTTCTACAGCAGTCATCTGGAGGTCTGCAGCATGATCTCATCCGCTCACTTTATGATGCAGCGGAATGCGGGGGAGTTGACTGAACTGTTGCTACGGCTCATATTTGTTTGTTTTCGGGTGTTTCCTAGAGAATGACCGACTGAAACAGTCAAACATTGTCTCCACAGCGAGACGAACGGAGGCTAGTGTTTGAGTAAATGCCCCCCCCCGCACTGTCCTCCCTCTCCTCTGCAGCCGGAGTCTTAAGTGTTGATAAAGTCTCGTCGCAGCTATCTGCTCAACAACACCGCCCAGCCCAGACAGTCTTGTTGAATTTTTCAGGGCCATGTGATACGACTAGGCTGTTGGATTATATATAGCTGTGTGTGTGTGTGTGTGTGTGTGTGTGTGTGTGTGTGTGTGTGTGTGTGTGTGTGTGTGTGTGTGTGTGTGTGTGTGCCTTGTCTTGCCTCAGTAGGTCACATGCACTGGCCCCTCTGTGTTAAATCAGTGTGAGTAATGACCTGAACCCTGACAAGTGAAATTCTAAACTTGTCTTGGACTTCAAAGGAGTTAGCACACGTGGCTAGTTTTTTTTTTTTTTTTTTACATGCTTATTAAGTCAGAACTGTGTTTTCATCTCCTGAATGGAATGATGATGCTTTCCTGTGTAGACCTCATCCTCACTCACACAGGAAGGAGACCCACTGAAAGAACAGACGAAGCTACGGCATTTCTTAGTTCTTGAACATTTTGCCTTCTCAAAGAATAGATTTTCAAAATTTGGTGACAATATTCTGTGCAACCCCCCCCCAGTTGAATATGAGTGTTTGTGTGTGTGTGTGTGTGTGTGTGTGTGTGTGTGTGTGTGTGTGTGTGTGTGTGTGTGTGTGTGTCTACAAGAGAAGAGCTCAGGCAGGTAGAGAGTGTGTCGGTGGTGTAGAGTAACAGAAAGGGAAAGGAGGGCGGCATAATTCTGAGTGTTTAGAAAAGGATCAGGGCGCCTTCAATTACTAAATGGCTGGAGGTGCTTGACCAGAAAAAAAGTGACACACTGAAGTGCAAAAAGCTAAAATAGTCAAATAATGTAATAATCCCAAAAATAACCTTTCACCTCCCTGTTAATGTTTAAATTGTTAATGATAATTAATGAAGCTCCTTTAGTTCTGAGCCAGTGTTTCCTTCAGGAGCCATTTTGTACAGTTTGGTGAATATGATTTGTTGAACTTAAACTCTATACAAACAAACTAAAGTCATGTTTGGCTCTGATGATTGGTTCATGACTTCAGTAGTTTTTTTTTAGCTGCTGGGATGACCTATTTATTTAATTTAAGGCTCTGAAGTTAGCGTCACTCTGGTTCCCTCGACAAAAAAGCCAATAGATAGATACACAGGTTATTGAAGAGAATTATGATCTATTAGTAAAAGCTTGTGTTAAGCACAGACTTTACTTCAGACGTATAAACTTTAACTTCATTGACTTCGAGACCAGGAAACAGGAAGTGCCAAACTGCCCACTCTTTTTTTTTTGGGGGGGGGTTTTAGGACTCATTCCTGCAGCACAAACAAGCCCCAACGTTGGAAGTTACTTCAGTTTGTCACGATGAATGGTCCGGCACTAAATTTAAACGTAAATACTGGCGAAAAAAACCAAAACTCCTCCCTCTCCTATCTGTAGAAAAGATGCCCAACGTGGTGTTCGCCCTGACCCAACACGGAGGCCACCTGGGCTTCTTCGAGGGAGCCATGCTGTTCCCTCAGCCCCTCACCTGGATGGACAAGGTGATCGTGGAGTACGCCGACGCTCTCTGCCACTGGGAGAAGAACCGGCCGGCCTGTCGGAGGAGAAGCCACCAGGACGTGAACTCCTACCTGAAGAGAACCGGGGTAACGATCAGTGAGCAACATAACCTGCATAGAAGTCTGGAGACGAAACTATAGACCAAAACTACAAGAACACGCTCCTCTGTATTTGCTCTGCTTCCGTACTAACTTCCTTAAAGTTTACTAAGTACTGCTGGGAAATGTAGGAAGTCCCTAAAAGGCGACGTTGGAGTGGGCGTGCTAAATTATGTATTGAAACTCGTGTAAGATACCTGGAAATGGAACACGAGCCCGTGTTGAATTGGTCCTTCCTCTTGTTCCCAGTTAACCTCCAGTGAAACACGAGTTCACCCTCTGCTGGTTTTTTGGCAGCTGCTGCTTCTTGAGTCTGGAAAGCAGGGTGATATAATTAGTGGGTGGGGGTGGGGGGCGGGGCATCAGAGGATGATGACCTCTGACCTGCATGTAGTGAGAAGAGAAAAGTTTCTTTTTTCTACATGAATAACTACTGAAAAGTGTCCTCGATACGTCATCTCGCTTTACAAATAACACAACCGGATTAACTGCGACCGTAATAAAAACTGGAAATTTAACTCCTTAAACCTTTTAACCACAATACACCTGGAGATCCATCAGTTCTATTCTGAAGCACATATTAAGTGCCTTTTAATATAAATGTGAATTTGTAACACATTTATCTGGCTTCTCATGAGTCGTTGAGCTACCTCTAATAAGCAGCAGTGTGACGTGATTCCTGGTCGTGTTCAGTCAAACTGGAAATTTAATTGAATTAACATTGATATAATATGATCTTGTATGGTTCCATTAAGAGAAGTTTGCTGGTTTTTTGTTTTGTTTTTTATTGCAGGAAAAATGTGTTAAATAACACCCAGTTTTAGTTTATATTGTTGAGGCAACATTTTTGCTCAATTTTCTCCAGTTTTTGCATTTCCATTGTGAGCATTGTGGACCATCAGCAGCTGTTGTTGTTGCTGCTGACCTTCTGAAAAAAAGTCTGTGTTCAGGACGGAGCTGGGTCAAACTGTGTTTACGACAAAAAAAACAAAAAGAAGGACAAACGAGAGATCAAACAGTACGCGTGTTAGATAAGGAATCCTGTGGACTCTCACTGTATGCACTTACCAAGCAAATGGACCAAAGCACTCTTCACTTTTCAAGAAAAAGTATCTCAACGTTGTACTTTTTCTTTTTCTTTTTTTTTTTTTTTGAACGATTTTGCTGCATTTTGGCCACATGTGACTCCTTTTAAAAAAAACAAAACAGGAACATGTCTTTGGCTCAAACACAGTGGAAGTCTCATATTAGACCCACATCTCCTGTTAACTTTGTACAAGGGCTAATTGATACGTTTCGTAAGTTGTTGTTATTTTTGTGGGGGGGGGTTGCTTTAAGCTGCTTATTGCTACGTAACGGATGGGTGGAGTGAAGAGAGGAGAACAGACAGCAGACGCATGAAAGCTATCACACTAACCGTCCCTCTGTTCATATCCCATGATACGGTGTATTTCTACGAGGACTGTAACGATAAAGGTGTCAGACGTTGACGGAGTGAGAGGTGGTGTGTGTGTGTGTGTGTGTGTGTGTGTGTGTGTGTGTGTGTGTGGAGAAATCCTTGGTGCTCTGCAGTTTGTTCTGGGCCTTTGGTGTGAATGTTTGCTGTATTAGTCACAGCTTCCTGTGAGCAACATTCCGTCTCCTGGAAATAAGCGCTGAAGACTCACTCCACCCAAGTCTTATTATTCAACATGTCAACCATCAGATTTAATGCAACTTTAATTCTCTTTTCTTTTCTTTTTTTAAAGCTGAATATCGCCTGTATCGGCACCACTGTGGTGTGCGATATGCTTTGCCTGCACTTTACTGTCTTTACAGTTGTTCTTTATCAGCATATGGGTGTAACGTTTATGATCTAATCTTAATGGGTTCTGTTCTGATGTGTCACGACTGATTAGTCATATTTAAACTCACCCGTGAATAAATATTTTTCACATAACTGTTTTTTTTCTGGTCTGTTTATTGTAAACCTCTTTTCTATCATAGCATGTCTGTCAGAGTGGAACTCCCACTGACTTTGGAGTTCCTGTAACTCTTCCTCTAGACTAGAGCCACAAATCTGGTCCAAATTAAAAATGTTCTAAAAATAATTTTGACCAAAAACCTGCAAAACTTCAGCTTTAGTTTAAAAAAAAAAAAAAAAAACGACAATCTTTTTCAGTGCTTTTGCACGTATACGTTTGGACACCAAGCCACAAACTGTGATTTCTGGTAGCAAATCAAAGCAACTGGGGTGTGTGTGTGTGTGTGTGTGTGTGTGTGTGTGTGTGTGTGTGTGTGTGTGTGTGTGTGTGTGTGTGTGTGTGTGTGTGTGTGTGTGTGTGTGTGTGTGTGTGTGTAACATTAAAGCATGTAAACATCTGGTAGAAACCCCAAAATTCAAGTTTGAACCTGAAAATGATCACATGTCCTCTTTTAAGTTCAGTACTAATTAGGAGATATTAGCATGCTAGCACACTAAACTAAGACGCATGCTGACTCATTAAGCTCAATGCTCCAGCAAAGAGTCGAGTCTCTCAGAGCTGCTAACGTTGTTGTTGAGTCTCCACCTTGTCTAGGTTTGCAAATTTGATGCAAAGACTACACCGTTATATTTATATACAGTTTATTGTACATTTATTGACACTTTTTTTTTTGGTGCACCAGGTAGCACAATGGGTGAAACATGATAATATTCATATTTGAAGAACAATCTAAAAAAAACAACCACAGGAGAGACAGGCACTTGTTGGAACATCAGCCTTGTACTTGAAGGAGAGACGGGGGACCAGAGGGTGGAAAGCTGGGACCTGCCAGTGTTGAAACAAGCTGTGTGGGTGAACTACGGTCCAAACAAAGCACAAACGAAACCAGGCGGCGAGTCCTCTCCATTGACTCCACGTGGGTCACCCTGTGTGTTCCGACTGAATGTTTCCTGACTTTATCCATCATGAAATGGTCCGACTGCTCAGACTTTCCAGAGCTTCTTTGAACACAACAGCAAGGAAGCATGAAGCCACCACTGCCCGCCCCAAATCTGCTTCACTGTGCAAAAATAGCAAAAAAATATAACATGTTCTACATTTATTTCAAACTAAGAAGGTCTGTTTTCACACTATGCTGGTATGAAGTGAAGTCAGCGGTTGCCTGTAAGGTAGAACATCTTAAATCTTTTTAGAATAATCCGCAAATACCTAAAGCAAACGCAGTCTGTAATTAATGATTTAAAGGAGAAACTGCCAGTGTCTCCAGTGCTGTGAAGAGTAGAGATAAAGTAAGGAACATGACAACCAAATGGTTTGTTCAGAATACCGTAGAGAGGTTTTCTGTTGGCCTGAGCTTTGTTTGGACCTCTTGAACACATCATGCACTCCAGACTTTCATTCATAACTTCTTTTTTTTTTTTTTTTTTTTTTTTTTTTTCTTCCTACAACCGCACAGCTAGATTTGGGCTTTGAATATCCGCAGTCTGTGGGGTTTGTAATATATATATATATATATAACGACCCTTCGCAGAGGGAGGGCGGGCGGAGGCGTTAGTCGAACAGCTTGGCTGACGTGGCCTTGCCGTCGTACTTTGAGCCTTTTCCATCGAACTCGGAGGGAAGGATGTCGGCGTCAAACTCCTTGTAGTAGTTTTCCAGCTCGTCTCCGTGGACGAACACCTAGAGCGAGGACAGCAGCAAATCAGTAGATATCCATGATAACCCGAGTGACTTTATAAAGACTTCGGATGAGATGTTAATGACAGAAACACAGCATACATTTCATTTCAAAAGTTAAAAAAAAGGCATTGTGGGTATGTGCTCCAGCAAAAAAAAAAAAAGAAGCACTGAAAGCAGTTGTGACTGAAGGGAGGAGCAGCAGCGCTGCAGTCGGTCATTAGAGGGCCGTGTTTGTCTGACTCACCCTCTCCAGCAGCTTGCTCTTCATGAGTGGTTTGACCACGTTGTAGGTGGTGGTGAAGTACCAGGGCTGGTGGATGAAGTGCACGGCTTTGAAACGAGCAGGGAACGAATCCTGGAGGAATAGAAAGTGACACGGTGTGGTGATGTCATAAAACGTTCACTGAAGAGGGGTGCTGCAGGAAGCACCAGCTGTTCCTGCAGTTCAATGCCTTGCTCAAGGTGATTCTCCAACCGTTCGGACGTGAATGCGGTAAGAATAAGAAAACAAAAACATATTTTCTGCTTAACTTAATTTACAACCTTTTTAAAACATCCATCCCTCCCACCTGCAACATGTCCACCATCTTCTTGAGCTCCGTGGGTTTGATT
Organism: Cebidichthys violaceus; assembly: GCF_023349555.1. Lineage (NCBI taxonomy): Eukaryota > Metazoa > Chordata > Actinopteri > Perciformes > Stichaeidae > Cebidichthys > Cebidichthys violaceus. The sequence goes on from NW_027176483.1 coordinate 3,408,108, forward strand.
CCCGACGCCTGCTGCATGGTGAAGCCCTTGAAGTTCTCAATGATGCAGAACCCGTTGATCTGAGTCTCCTCGTTCTCCAGCAGCTTCTCCAGGATCACGCAGTAGGCCCGCAGGATCTGAACACACACGCGCACACACACACACACACACACACACACACACACACACACACGTATATGTAATCCCATTGTGTGATATGAAGAAGAATTTTGACAAGATCCAGTGGTGGAATGTCATTAAGTACATTCACTAAAGTACTAAGTTGAGGTACTTGGACTTGACTTTACTTCCATTTACTTGGCAACATTAGTTACTTTGCTGATTCAGATTATCAGTACAGAATTCTACATCATTAACTGATAAATTATGATACATTATTATATACAGTAGTACATAAATAATTAATATAAGCCCTGCCTAATTGCAATTAAGTCATCATTCAGTGGGGTAGGATCATATAAGGGTACACTTCTTTATATTGTTTATGAGAATTTGTATATCAAGAGTTTCCTATATGTTTACTGTTCATTTTTATTTGTTATTTTTGTTTTTACTTATTTGTTACATTAAGAAATTAATAAAATAAAATCTACTGCAGCTGCTGCTTGTACTTTGTTGTAGCTTTTGATGCTAATAGTTGTGTATATTTACTGAAGAGACATTTTGAATGCAGGACTTTTACTTGTAACAGAGTATTTTTACACTGTTGGATTGCTTCTTTTACATAATTTAAAAAATATTAAAATATTAGATTACTTCCACCATTGACGAGATTAGATTGGTTCAACAAAGAAATCCTTGACCCATTTAAATAAAAAGCAAGTCATGAAATGTCTTTTTCTAGGTGCATTGTGGGATAGACCCCCCCCCCCCCCCCCCCCCACACACTCACCTCATCAAATGTGATCTCCTCGTAGTCCCAGTTCTCGATGTTGAAGAGCAGAACCACGCGGCCGTATTTGTCCCTGCTGGGCAGGATGCCGGGGTAGCCGGCCTCGATGGTGCTGCGTACGGCCTCAGGGGTCAGGTTCTCAAAGAGCTCGGGGTACTCCTTCCTGAAGCGCACGTAGCCTGGGGGGAAACACGGGGGCCACATTCTGGGGTCACACCGGGCCGAACGCTCTGTTCAATAAAGCTTTAGTAGATTCATTCACAGGGTCACGCTGTCTCTGGAACTATTTAATCCGTTTGGGTCTCAGGTGAGAATTTGAGTGTCCCATAATGATCTAAATGTTGTTTCAAAGGCTTTTTTTTTTTTAACAGTTGTACATTTTAAAACAATATTTTGTGTATTACAATTTTATATATATAATACCAATATAATTATTAGTATTAGCTTTCAAAAAACATAATTTTTATTTGTCAAATGATGTTTTTGATTTCTTTTCTTCTTAGATCTGTAAATCCATCCTTATATTATAATTCAGACATCAGATATTTAAACGGTCACTCGTATCCAGTGGTTGAATGTTACTAAGTACATTTACTCAAGTACTGTACTTACAGTTTTGAGCTACTTGTACTTTACTTGAGTATTTACAATTTATGCTACTTTTTTACTACTAATGTTGTACTCGTTACTCCACTACATTCATTTTAAAACTTAAAATACTTTGCAGTTCAGATTATTAAAACTAAATGTAACTCAACTCATAAATTACGATGTATTATTATGGATTAAGCCACCCAGCAGTAAACAAAGTAGATGGAATTACACATGAATGCATCACTAATTATAATCCAGTAATTAAAAGAACCATTCTTCATACTTTTAAGTATATTTTGATGCTAAGACTTTGAATGCAGGACTTTTTACCACTGCTCATATTAAACATTCAGTTCAGCATGTTTATTATGACTTTGTTATGTTGGATTCATGTGTTATAACCAGGAGATAGAGCTTCTCCGGTGGATAACATGCAGTCAGTATCTTCCCTTCAACCTGTTCCTAACATACCCTTCATCAGGTCGAAGGCTCTGGGCACGTCGTACTTCCTGGCGCGGATGAAGCGGACCAGCAAACTGTCGGGTTTCTCCCCAAACGTGTCCTGCACCCCTTTGGCCAGGTCGTCACCGGCATCGGCCCTCTCCTTGATTATTCCTCGCAGCTCCTTCACCGCCGACACCTTCTTCTCGTCCGTCTCGTTCAGCTCGTCCTTGGCCTGTAGGGGGGAGCCCGACCGGACCAGACCAGTTAGCTCACAGCCGGCTTTGCTTTTATACAGTTAAGCGACATAACTGTCGACAAAAAAGGTACAGGTTGACAATGCAATCTCATCAATTCGGTTTGATCTGACTCTCGAATTGGTCTTATCACGAGGAAAACGTCTGCAGGTGGGTTTTTGTGTTACTTAAGGGGAACAAAAGTTGTAGCAAAAGTTACACAATAAACTCTCTTAGCTTAATGTGTGGAGTAATGCTGCTCATATAGTTTAAAGGAGCATATTCTAGGATTTAGTGCCATCTAGTGGTGAGGTTGTAGATTCCTCCGCTCACCCCTCCCTTTCCAAGCGTACAGGAAAACTACGATTAATGAAAACTGTCATGAATATTATATTCCATTTCTGCTACTAGATCCCCTGAAATGCTACGCTCTGGCCCTTTAACACATCACAAAGGTGGACTTAATGTTGTGTCCTGGTCTTTCTGACCTGGTGATGTGAGAACAGGTCTGGTTACCTTCTGCTTGGTGTGGTCCGGCAGGCTGGCGCAGGGTCCAAACACTGGCCCGTGGTCCTTGACGGTGAGACGTTCCAGCTTGGCCCTGAGAGCCTGCTCCTCCTCCGACACCATACGGTAAGTTCCACTCTGAAAAGAGAGCATCGCTGGTAAGAGCGGACGACGGCAGCCATTTTGACCTGAACGACGGCCCTGTGATGTAACAGCTGGAACAAAAAGCAGTGTGCCGTCTCCAGGGCATTTCCCTTCCATTGTAGGATTGTTTAAGGCTCTACGTCGCACAATCATGCTTATAATTAAGAAAGTCAAATGATAGAGTCAAGATATATGAAATAGAACTGACAGTTAACAGCACAGTTACAAGATATCGTCTTGAATTGTCTCGATACTGGAGCCTATTCAGCACTTGACTTTCGGTGTTGTATATCAGAACAATACTTTCAAATATAATATGCGTAATATATGTATGCTGTACAGACCGTGAAGCCCTTTGAGGCACATTTGTGATGTTGGGCTTTAGGACCAGGGCTCGACAGTAAGGTTTGCATTTTGAAGAAACTGGCAACCAATGGTTGGCCTTTGGTTGCCATCGGTGAAAACCACCTTTTAACATAAAAAAATAGGGACCGCAAACAGCAAAATATGCACGCCTAAATACATATTTTAATTTGTTAGATTAGTTATTGCTGTTACAGTCTGCACCACATCTGTGTGCACAAGCATCTGTAATAGAGACAATGGCGGAGCAAATAAAGTTGTTTGACTTTGGGGTGAAAAGTTCGACTAACCCGTCATCATCAAAAACTAACGTGTGACTTCATTCAACTGACAAAGAACCAGACGAACCGTCCAAGTCTTTTGAGCAGGACATCATTTTCATTATGAAGCTGACCCATAACTGCACAGAATCTTAACTACTAAAAAAATCCAACCGTAGCTTCTGTTTCAACAACAAAAAGCCTTTTAAAGGTCAGCAAATATCTGATCAATGAGCAGAAAAGACTACAAACTGACCAGACCTTTGATTCCGACATAATTCAATGTTAAAAAAAAGTGCTTTGATAGTTTGATAATAGTGTTAAAACCCAGCAAGTTGCAACAATAAGTACTTCGTAGTGAGGAGTGGAACGCGGATGTTTGAACTGTTTCTGTTTCATTATACTGACAGATAACTGAAGTCTGTACCTCACACCATCATCTAGATATGATTCACTCGGTTGTGCCGTGTGAGGATTAAAACGCGTCTTATCCACGCGAGACGGGAAGAAATGCGTGATCGCCGTGTTGCTGCAGCAATAATCAATAGCTCTGTGTTTGATTAATCTCCCTCACGAGTCCAGTAAAGCCTGTAAATAAGGAGTACAAGCGGAGATTAGCAGCTGAGGCTGCTGTTGACTCCTAACAATGGGCTTTGCTTTTGAGAAATGTTGAGCTGCAGCTGAGTCCACGTTACTGGAGGATGAAGAGGTATTTGGCGAACAATCGCAGGCCTTTCCTCCCGTTACAGCTCAGAAAAACACGTAAAGTATCAATACTGAGTACTTCTCTTTCAAAATGACACAGATTAGAATAAGTAGAAGTGCAAATACTTACAACCACAGCCATGTCTTCTGCTCTTTATCTCAGAGTCGTACTGTCTGGAGGAAAAAGAAATGTAAGTAAAGAAAAACAACAAAAACAATTGACACACTGTGCTCCACTTTAATCCCCCTTCATCCCACCGGCTCTGCTGTCACAAGGTACCTTGATTCGGCTATATTTAGCACTTTCCCATTCCTGGACGGTTTATCGGGAGATTTAAAGGTCGACGGTCTTTTGCTTTCATAATCGACAGGCTCGCGGTTGTTGCTAAAGTTCAGACTCTTCATTCGTATCGCGCCGACAAACACGACCGTAATGTTAAACCTCCCATTAAGGCACATTTAAAGTAGATTTTAAGCCATGCATGTAGTATCCTGTTCTAATACCAACGAATTAATCTAGCGACTATTTCTCAAGTAAAAATACAAAACACAACCTAGCTGTTTGTAAGATGAAATATAATATCTTTGGCTTTTAGGGTCAAGCAAAACAAGCAATTAGAAGACGTCACCCTGGGCTGAAACAAAATGAATAATAACTAGCAGATCAATCGATGAGGAAAGTATCTGTTAGTTTCAATCCTAACAGAGAGGAAAAAAAATGTACATTTGGATAACTGCAACATGATTTTAAGTTGAAATTCTCAAATGCATTCATTGAGCATTCATGAGTCATTTTAAGGTAACGACTTCTCCATTTCTTTACATTAAATATCAGTAACATTGAAATGAAGCAGTCAGAGGTTTGGAGAGGATAAAATACCTTCCTCCTGCTGTACTGTGTCTCTATAGAATGATTTTAATATTAAGGACTCCAAAGTTGATCCAAAGCTGCAGAGCTTTTGCATTTTTGGGATTGTTGTCACAGCGGGGAACCTCGTCAGAGTTGGTCCCATGATGCACCTCCTGAGTCTTCACTTAATTACACTGAGCACTCATATACCTCGAGACACGGGGAGGACATTGTGTTTGGGAGTCAAATGCAGCCACATGTCCACATGTTCTCCGTTTCAGGCCACTTTTAAAAGAAAGAAGGAGAGGAGTCGTACAACATCTGAGGAAGAAGAGAGACGTGAAGCAGCACCTCGAGTGGAGGAGTCTTACCTGAGGCGGATGTGAGTCCCGGGGCGTCTGTGTGGAGCCGGGCGGACGGGTCCTGTGATTTGTAGCGTTGGGATTAGTGGCGTCACACCAGATTACATCCCACTTTTTTTTTTCTTTTCAATCAGCATAAAAGTGGCCGGAGGGTGGGAGGAAGTGATGGCGAGGGAGACGTCGAGCCAATGGCGGAGGGGCTCCCGTGATGAGAGGCAGAGCACAGTGCACATTTTGGATGAGGTCATTTTCTTTTCTTTTTTTTTTTTTGAGTACACACTTTTAAGTAAGAGGTGGTTTAAGGAGGGGGGGGGGGGGGGGGGGGGGGGGATTTGATTGAATTCCAAGGGGACTTGAGTGAAAAGTGACCATTGTGACCATTGTGACCGCTGATTTCCACTTTAATTTCTGCAACGTGATCGCTCTCGTGAGAGGTGGAGGCCTATTCCAAATGGCCTGCGTCACATGTTCAGGGACATGGTGTCGATTGGGAGTTCAGGTTCTGATGTTGTGATATTCCTCAATGACTTTCTTTAATTAGTCTTTATGTTATTTAAATGTGTTTTTAACTCTGCAGACAAAGGGCTGGGATTAAAGTCAGAGACTGATTAAAGATTACAACAGAAGGAAAAGAAAAGAAACATATATGAACAATAAAGTATTAAATATTAAGCGTATAAGAAGTAAATATATATATATATATATATATATATATATATAGAGAGAGAGAGAGAGAGAGAGAGAGAGAGAGAGAGAGAGAGAGAGAGAGAGAGAGAGAGAGAGAGAGAGAGAGAATTTGAGCGTTCGCCTAGTTTGCTGTTATGAATTTAATATCTTGAGGTTTTGTACTGTTGGTGTTTTATATTTCATAGACTAATCGATTACTAAAGTATCCAAGTACACTGCTGCAAAGACACAAACAAAAGAGAAAAAGCTGCTATTTAGCATTTCACTAAATATGTTTAACAAAAGTCTTTATGAAAAAGGTTTCAGACCAGTTTTATATTCTGGACGCTTTGGAAATCACATGAGATCTTTGCTTTGAAACGAGAGATCCATCATTGTGATGAGGAGGAAAAGCTTCAAAATCTACTGAACACATGTTTTCATAAGCGCACACACACACACACACACACACACACACACACACACACACACACACACACACACACACTCACAAGCCCAAAGGATTTTGGATTTAGATTTGGGTGCATTTATATCAGTCAACATGGACCCTAAACTATCCACAATTCCCTGTGATCAGATTAGTTCTCACGTCCACAAAGAGTAACGTACAGGTTTATATAACGGGATCAATCCTGTGAGCACTTCATCTAAATCTCCAGATTAATCTCAAGTAATTGAGCAACAGAGGGGTGTGTGTGTGTGTGTGTGTGTGTGTGTGTGTGTGTGAGAGAGAGAGAAAACAAATTAACAAAGAGCCACTGGACAGTAAACACAACAGGGTGCTGTAATCGTAGTAATAGCTGTGTGTTCTGCTTTTGAGCTGCTATTGAGTGAAATGATTTTTTTCTGTTTTATCAATAATTGAAAGACTGCAGCGGTCGAAAACATCCTCAGTGGCTTAAATGAAACGTTAGTTTCTGTATTTTTCATCATTCACTGTTCAAAAACACCTTTGTGCATTAAGTAATCCTCACTCATCCCGAGTTGCACTTGTGATGCGATCATTAGACACCATTCAAAGTGAACTCTAGAGGACAATTGTGTTTAAAGCCGGCGCCTCAAAAACCCACAGCCGTCCTTTAAGTCTCCACATTACAACCTGTACGTACATCTGATATTTATACGTTTAATATACACTGTTCTCTCTGGTAACTTGTAAATATCACTGCACTCTGCACTTCTGTCTTACTGTTTACAAGTTACAGAGACAGTGTGACTTAAAGTGATCGTAAGTTGTTGTCGTTCCAACAGCCTGCTTCTCTCTCGCGGTTGACGGGTGGAAGTCGGCCATCTTCCTCTCTCTGACCCCGGTCCCGCTAACGTCACCGCCACACGTTTTCCTCCTGACACGACGACCAAGGAGCAGGCAGCCAGCTAGTAATCTGCTAAACCCAGGCCTGATCTCAATAAAGCGATTTGGGGAACAAAATTAGATGGATTGGGCAAAACAATGCTACCCTGTGTTCCCTCCCTCCAGCCTGAGCTGTGGGGCCAAGTTCAGGCTTTAGAGACATGTGTGTGTGTGTGTGTGTGTGTGTGTGTGTGTGTGTGTGTGTGTGTGTGTGTGTGTGTGTGTGTGTGTGTTCTTCAGACCTTTACAGCGTTGTGTAGAGCTGTGCAGCATTCAGCTCATAGACTCACATGAGTTTTTCAGTCACTGGGTCTTAACTGGGAATGCTGGGAGATAATTCATAATGATATAGTGAACCCGGAGCTGTAGACGTTCTTTCTCGGGTCAGCCCACCTTTACTGCAGTGGACCTACTTGGACCTTGTGCCACTAGAAGATTTCAGATCCTGATCCAGTGTTTGTGAAAGACTCCGACAATGTTTCCCAACACTACCAGAGCCGAGGTTTCATCCGTTAATGCCGATCTGGCGCTGGATCAAGTGTGACGGCGCAGTTTGGCGTTTTCTTCCTCTGTAATTAGTGTGAATCTTATGGATTATGGATTCAACCCACCACAGACAAAGAATCATTCGTTTGGGAGTTTCTGTCCACCTGATGAGGCCAATATTCACTAACAGTCACACTAACAGTTGCCTCCATGTGCTGACCGAAACTAAACCAGAGCACAGGACTTTAGAAAGTGATACTAGGAAACCCAGTGTTCTCACATTCACTCATTGAAACCAAACAGTCAGTTTCATTTGAACTGGATGCCATTTTATTATGAGGAGATTTCAGAGCAGCTTACAGTGAGAGGTAATGAAATACCAACATTACAATCCACAATTGTTGCAATACAAAACCTTGAAGGCCACACAGACGTGGAGGCAGCTGCAACAGGTTAAACTAGTTGTTAAAAATGTCTTTTCCGTCTGCCTTTTAGACTCCGAAAAAAAAAAAAAAAAACACATTTTAAAAGCTTCAACTTGTTTGATCACAGCAGCGTTTAAAAAAAAAAAAAAAAGGAACAAACATCTGAAAAATGCAAGGTTGTGTTTTCCAAAAACACAATCTGTGGCCCAAGATCAGTTGTGCGTCTCGTCGACAGCAACACGTTACCGTTCAAGTCGGAGCGGATACTTTCTGAGAACTTCTAACTATTCATATCATAAGTTAACAACCTCAATATTAAAGAGCACCAACATTTATCACTCTAAACTTTAATCAAGTCTGTAACGAGGAACAACTGTGCTGGTAAATATCTATATGAAATCCAATCATGTTTAACATGTTTAACAGTAATAAGTTAGTGTTCATTTCCCCCCAACGTGATACCTTCACATGTGAGACAATGCCCATAATGTACATTACTTTAAATCCAGATTTAATATGATATACGGTCAAATTCTTTTTTTGAATTCACATTATTTATTAGTTATCTGAAGTTGTTCTGATGACTGTAAATTCACCACGCAATGTATTCTGTTGAGGTATTTTCCAACTACACCCGTCTTCTGGATACTCTCCTCTCATTGGCCGTCAGCGATGACGTCGCGCGGCCAGTACTCGTCCTGCATGTAGTGGTTGGAGGAGGCGAAGCTGGGCTCGCGCGGCGCGTCTCCGTCCCTCAGGTCGCTCTGCAGCTCGCGCTCCCACTCGCCCTCCACCAGCTTGTACAGGTCGAGGGCGGCCAGAGCGTCCTCCACCGAACAGTGACCCCTCCGCCCCACCTGGCCAGGTGAACAGAGACCCGGGTCAGAGCGCGTCACAAACAAACCACACTGACTTCAAAAGGAAAATCATTCTCAGATACGCTTCTACTTGAACGCTTTTTGACGACCGGGTCTTAAGAGTCAGATTGTTTGCTGGTGAAATCCTTATTATAACAGGTTTCAACTGTAACAGTTGCATTACATTTACATTACATTACAGTCATTTAGCAGACGCTTTTATCCAAAGCGACTTACAATTGAGCATCTATCTACACACCGTAGACGCAGCTACGGGAGCAATTTTTTGGGGTTAAGTGTCTTGCCCAAGGACACATTGACATGAGACGTCTTCAGACCTTTACAGCATTGTGTAGAGACTAGCTGGAGCCGGGGATCGAACCACTGACCTTTTGATAGAAAGGCGGCCCTGCTCTCCACTTAGCCACGGTCACCAGTTGCCCGCTTGCTTGGGGATAGTGATCTCCGTGTTTGGACAAGTGTTTCTTTACCGTAACCCCCGTTTAACGTTCATTTTCTGTAAATGATTTCCCTTTACAAACACTTGCTGCTTTCAACAAAAGCAGACAAACATGCTTGCAGCTCACTGGGCAACTGGTTTGTGAGCCGTTAAACAAGTTTAGAACTTCTCACGAAAGACAGAAAAAAAAAAACAGGATCCCTGCAGTCTATGAGGAAAATATTTATGGATCGACTCCAAGAAAGAAAATCTTAATTATGAGATAGCTTCAAGTAGTTTCAATGAAAACCGTATTCATCATAGAGTACATCATATCTCAGATAAGCTATTTATTAACAATGTCAGATATTTACAGTGTAAGAAGTGAGAACATGCTCACCTGTATCCTCCGGTTCAGCAGTCGACCGGCCAAGATCTTGAGGGAGGAGCAGCGTTCGCGGGGGAAGCCGGCCAACCGGCTGAGGTGGCGCGTCGTGCACGTGTCCCTGACCATGTGACTCGGGTGGAGCAGGTCCAGCGCCTCAAAGTCGTTGTAGATGGAGTGGCCGACGACCACTTTGCCCTCGAGTATAGCGAGGATCTACAGGAGAGAAGCCACGCAAGTGCAGAGGAGGATAAATGAAAGGGTAGCTGAAGTTAATGACCACCAACGAGTCGTCAGCTGGGTTTAAACTCGACAGTTCGGATCCCTTTGACCAGAGTGTGGAGCATTTAAAGTGCACAGAATATTTCACAGACCCGTCCTCAGGGAGGAGCTGGATTTGTTTGACTTTTGTCTTGCTGTGAAAGATTATATTTGTTTGTAAAACAAGTGAATTCCTTTCAGACACACAGGAGGTGACCGTCTTCTAAATGTCACATTTTATCATAGGAGTCGTCTATGGTTCTACATGTTTTTTTGCATGAACAAAAAGCTGAAAATAGCTTGTGTGTTTCGTGAATACAAGCTGCTCAGCATACTGTAATATAAAAGCTACCAATGATTGCTGGAATTGCAATTGTATCGTTGATAAAAGTATGAATCGGTAGATGTCCGATCTGAGAGCTAGCCGGCCTCACCTCCTCCCTGGCCTGAGCGAAGGCGATGGCGTTGTGCAGGTGATGCCTCCGGATGCCACTCCAGCGAGTCCTGTAGTCCGTGACGGGCTGACACGGTCGGACATACTTGTCGTACAACACGCCGCCGCGGTAGTCCAGGATGCTGCAGCGGGCCAGCTCGCTGCAGCGCCCGCCGGGCCCCGTCCCCACCATCTCGCAGTCCAGCGCCACCACCGTGGTCGGGCACGAGCCGAGACACGGCGAGCTCCGCCCGCTGGCCGGAGGACTGGCCTCCGAGGAGAAGCCACTGTCCATCTCCCAGCTGTCTCTCAGGGCTGTGACTAAACTCTGGTGCTCAGAAGCTTTGGGCTCACCGAGTCCAGGTTTAGCTGCATCGGCGCTCTTGTTTTCAGAGTTCAGAGAGCTTCGACTTTCCTGGTTTGCGTTGCTCGATTTTGCTTTTTTGACCGGTTTATTTGTATCCAGATGTTCAGTGTGGTTGTCCATCGTTTTCCTCTTCACGTTGGCGACTGTTCTGTTCTGCTGGGATTTCTTCCTGGCTGTTTGAATCTCCATGGCGTGAAGCATCATGGATTGTTTTGCACAAATACCGAGGAGGTACTGAAAAGCCCCCACGAGGCGGCTTTATTCCTTCTTGACGGCTCTGCCATACTCAGAAAAGGAAACCGTCCTTGAAGTCATGTTCTGAGGAAAGAAAAGAAAAGAAAAACATCCTGATTATCATTTGGAAAGAAATCTAGTTGATGATCACGACTAAATCAGGATATATTTGTCTAAATTTGCTCCAATAAAAAGGTTGCAGTGCCCCTTTTGTCTCTGGGGTTGTTATTGGGTCATATAATAATAATAATAATAATCTTTATTTAAATACATTTCATACAGACTATGTAGATCATAGTACTGTACATTCAAAAAATAAATAAAAACAGAAAACCTTCCTTTTACAGAGCATGCATTTAGCACTTACATTTTAAGTGTAATTAAAGAAATGTGTGTGTGTGTGTGTGTGTGTGTGTGTGTGTGTACATGTAATGTTATGGCGACATACTAAATGGGTACATTGTTTATGAGACCACGTTTGGCCAACAGACTTGACACTGACGCATAATGCAAATAAATGGTTTTATAACACCGAGCACTAAGAAAGTCAATTAGGAAAGTGTGGGAGATGTCAGAGAAGCATTATTATACAAGACAGGGGAGGACAAACTCCGTTCTGTTTGACTGTGCCACCAAATTCCATTTAAAATTCCTACAGTGTAATACATTGCTCGTAAAACCCTGACGTGAATCTTCGCTAGTGATACTGTAAATCCCGTATATCTGTATGTACGATACACCAAATTCTCGTTTGCATAAAACGTGACTCCTCGAGCCCTGGGCCGCGGTGCGTAGTAGCAACCAGCATGTGACCAAAGCGCCGTTATAAACCCCGTAATATCATTTTAAAAACACGTGGCAGGTGAGTTGTATCGAAGCCGCATTTAACATTCGGCCCAAACGGTTCCTAAAAAGCGGGAACTCGTATCGTACGTAGTGTTAAACTTTGTCAGGAGCCACGGCCAATACGTAACTGACATATTTCAACGCAGTTTGGCGTTTAACGTTAGTTAGTTCTGGAAAACCGACTTTAGCTAGTTAGCTGAAGAAAGAGCCACGTCTAACAAGACATTCAACATAATTCCTCGAACAAAAACATTACGAAATACTAATACAACGCTATACGTGTTGACAACAAACAGAAGAGTATCGTTACGATATGCCATAAATACGATTTAATAATTCTACGTTACCTTCCGAGGTAGCACGTGCGATCTCTGAAAGTGCCTGGTGAAGAATCCTCTCCTCGCATTCTGATTGGCCCATTCTCTTCTTCTGTTGTTGATGGACAGGAAGTGTTCAACTGTCAAATAAATACGGAGTCGCCGCCTACTGGTTGAATACGATATTACCCAAAATAATTACGTTTCACAAAAGCAACATTTCATAATTTAACCACGTTAAATATAATATAATTAAATTAATTATAATTAATTAAATCAAAGAAATTATTTTTAAAATTAAATGTATTAAATTCTTTTTTAAATTAAATTCATAAAATTATTAAAACATCTCAATAGGTGCCTTCAAAAAGTCAGTCAGTCCAATATTCTGCCTCAAATTCAGACAAATGTGTTTTAGATTTCATTCACTGACCGACATGTTAAGTCTTCATCTGCAATTTATGTTGTAGTAAAACAAATTAAACATTCTATTATTCTATTTCATTGTATATAGTGTGCATTCTTTATCTAATATCTTTACTCTATTATAATTGTATATATTGTGTATTGACAGGTGCATTAAATTAAGATTTTTACCTGTAACCTATTGCTGCTTGCAACAAAATAATTTCCCCTCGCAGGATCAATAAAGTTACTATCTAAACAGGCCCAACTAATTAAGTGGCAAAACAAAATAAAAATCAGTAATGTTTTTCTGTCTTTTGCTCCGTTTTATCCCAAATTGTGTTTTTAGACCAAAACCAAATTCAGTCCAATGTAGTTTTTACAACCGCATGACCAAATTTATGACAAAAGTAAAAAAAAAAAAATATATATATATATATATATATATATATAAATAAATTTTAAAAAATGAAATAAAATCACACTAATTAAAAATATTCTTCACCAGTTTTTGTGTTATTTTCAATTGTTAAATAACATGAAGAAATAACATCCCAAATATGGCTTCTGAAATGTAGGAACATCTTCAGGTTTTGGACTGTTGGTTAAACAGAACAGGAGATTTAAAGACTCTTGGAAGGTATGGATATTCTTTTACCCATTCTGACATACAGACTGAACAATTATCAGGTGTAAAAATGGAGTTACAGCCCGACATAAACAAAGCTTAATGCAATATTAGGAATTACACAAAATGTTTCTTCCAAGGCTAAAGAAGGCAGAATGATAAAAACACGTGGGTCATGAATGAAGATCATACACTTTGTTTTGGTTTTGTGGGCCTTTTTATTTCACAATCCTTCCAAATGTACAAAAACAAAGACGTGTTACAAAAACAAACGGGGAAAAAAAAAAAAAAAAAAAAAAAAAAAATTAGGAATTCACCAATACCATTATCCCCCGAGACGACAACAAAAACCAAAGTGACAGATGACTGGAGACTGGAGTCAAACCAAAGTGCATCAGCCTGAGGTGTAGTAGACAGACCAGAGGAAATAAAAATCTCAATTTTCAAAAGCGGTCCCCTCTTCCCTAAAAATTTGTTTTTGTTTTTAAACATCGGGCAGGCCCTGGCCACCACCGCTCCACCTTCCACAGTTTCCCCAGAGCAGCGGAGGACCTAAACGGAGGGCCGCGTCTTTTTCGACTTGGCCTCAGAGCATTCGGTAGTTCACTAAGAGAGAGTGGATCATAATTTAGTTCTTTCTTTGCACGATTTCCCCCAATCCTCCTCCTCCTCCTCCTCCTCCTCCTGTTGTTGTGGTGGGGATGTTGAGTTCCCGTTGTGAGCCTTTTTATAGCTCGATCTTGTCGTCGTCGTCCTTCTTCTTCTTCTTCTTGGTCTCCTCCTCCACCACCACCAGCGGGTTGGAGGCCTCCCTCTTCAGGTAGGAGACGAAGTCGCTCACCTCGCGACCTCCCTGCAGCTCGAGCGGAGAGACGGGAGCGTTAGCGGAGAGGACACAAAACATGAAGACACTGGTTTTGGAACGATCGCTCGGAGCTCATTCTCACCTCGTATTTCTTTGGGTTCATCTTACGACCGGCTGGGACAAAGTACAGAGTGGGGAACCTGGAAACGCAAACGGTCGAGGAGGTGGATGAGACTTGATATCATCAACACGTCACACCACACCATCTGACACTTTGTTAGGATTCTATTACATCGAAGCGACTCGTGACTCACCCGCTGACTTCATATGGAGTTGGCACATCGTTGGCTGTGGCGTCCATCTTGGCGATGACAACGTTGGGATCGTCGGAGAGCTTTAAGAGCAGAGGAGAGACACCGTTAACTGTTTATAACCAATCCAAGCGTTGACCTAATGCTGGTCCAACAGAACCAGCAGAAAGAGTTCTAATGAGTTAGAGAACTACTGTTTATATCCCTTTAGGAACAAACGCTCAGAACTGAAATGAACGAGAAAACACCGTCAACCTCAGACTGCTTTCTTTACGTCAAGTTCTTCTTCATGTTGGATGCTGAAGTAAACACTTCAAGCCAGTCATTAAAATGCTTATTTATTATTTATTCAGAGTACTGTGTTCTTTCCCTCACCTTCCCTCCCAGCTCTTCGAATTTGGGCTCCAGGCTCTTGCAGTGTCCGCACCACGGAGCGTAGAACTCGATCAGCACGTCTTTGCCGTCGTCGTTGACGATGGAGTCGAAGTTTTCAGCCACGACGACCTGAACACAGACGTCACATGTTGACTCTTTGTGGACGGATGAGCAGCTTTTTACACACAGAGTGCTTTATGAGACACCGAATGTGTTACATTCTGATAGTGTTTTTGAACGTTAAACGTGACGTCAACGTTGAATGTATTCTGTACATGATAGTTGTTAAAGCAATCAGCAGTGATGGAAGAAGTAGCAATACCACAGTGTAAAAGTAGGAGTAGTATTATGTTAAAAATAAAAGTATTGGCACCAACATATACCTAAAAAGTACCAAAAGCAAGAGTACCCACTGTGTAGAACGGCCTACTTCAGCATCATATTATTATTATTATTATTATTATTATCATAATTCTAATTAGTGATGCATCAATGTGTCACTTTAATGTGGTAATGGGGGGGCTCATTTTAATTACTGTATGTACACCACTGGGTGGCTAAATCTAGAATAATACATCATAATAATACATATTTTGTGGTATTAATCTAAATCTACAAAGTGAGTAGAACTAAGAGGTATTACATAAATGTAGTGGAGTAAACAAGTACTATACTATAGTACCAAAATATAGTGGAGTAGAAGTATAATGTAGCATAAAATGTAAAGTCCCAAGTAAAGTACCTCAATAGTGTCCTCAAGTACAGTACTTGAGTACTTGTATTTAGTTACACACCATCGCTGTCAAGCAGTAAATGTATGAACGCTTTCAGGCCGTTAAATACAGAACAGAACCTGCACAGTTAAACTCTCGGGACTAGTTTTTCTAGTTAAGAGTAAACCGGTAGCTGCTTCACTAGTAGAAGTGGATTCTAACTGTTTGGACCAGACCATCTGTTTTTACTTATCTTCTAAATGATTATTGTTGAACGTCTGTCATCATATTAAAAAACTAAAAAAAAACTGTGCAGCGTTTAATGTCGATGTAGAATATGAATGAAGGTTCAAACTCTGCCAACTTTATTAACCTGAACACTGAACACTACTGCACAGCGCACGTCACTCAGTGATTAAGGACACTCCTGGGCGTTTCCTCTCACCTTGACGGGGCCATCGTTGTTTTCTGGGACGGGCTCTGATTTGAGGTAACGCTTCAACTTGCCATCAAAGTAATCCTGCAGGAAACGCTCCAGAGCTTTACCGTCACGACTGTTAGGAGGACAGGAACAGAACCGGAGAGAGTGTTTGAGACACACAGACGCAGAACCAAGACAAAGCTAGTCCTCCTTATGTGCTCCAAAGTTATTCAAAACAAGACTATTTGGACATCCGGTAACTTCTGAATATCACATCGTCAGGAGGAGATGAAAGAGTTTTGCCACCGTTAGTTAGAGAACGTTCCCTCGGATTAATTAAGGGACACAAAATAATAATTCAGTTTTTATACAAAAAAAGCGAAGTGGGAGACAACCAATAAAAACCACAAAGCGCGTGGTGATGAAATATGACAGAATACATTCATGTGGATTGGTAATGGCAGTGATGGGCGAGCAGAAGACTTATTTTGCCGACAGTAGCATCAGAAGTGGCCCTTCAGTCCCAGAAGGTCGAGAACCTCTGCTCTAATACATTAAGACGTTCACATCCTCACTGAGTTAAATGTGCATCTAATGAGTTACTCTTCATGTAGAAACATCGTTAGTTCAACATTCTTTTGAAGTCATATATATATATATACATATATGACTGTCTTTCATAACGTGTAGGTTGTGTAAAATGACATTTGACGGGACTCACGAGAACTCCTCGCTCATGACGTATTTGTCTCCCTTGCCGGTGCGGATGGCCACCAGAGGCAGTTCTCCCGAGCTTCCATCCATGCCGAACTCGGACACGTCTTGGCCGAAGGCGCTCTTGCTCGCCACGGCGAAGTTCAGCTTCTTGCCCTGATCGAGGAAGCCCTTGGCCACCTTCATCACCCTGGAACACGTGAACGTTTGGTTTTAAAAGCCATGCGACAAGATGAAACTCAAAAAAAACAAAACAAAAAGAAGCTGTATTTGAGGAGTAAAACGTTTAGTTATTCAAACTATGAGGGGACAAACTAGTTCAGCTAAAATACCTGTTCCTCCAGTAGTTGGAGCCTTTGGGATTTTTCTCATAATCGACATCATAATAAGCCACCAGCAGCTCTTTGCCCCGCAGCTGGTCTTTGTTGTCGTCGGTCATGTGGGGGCAGATTCCAAAGCTGGGTTCAACAGAAAAAGTAAGAATGAATCATGTTTGTAAAAGGAATTCAAACCAACAAGCTATATTGCTTTAGACGGTTATAGACAAAACACATAATCTAGATACAGTCGGTTTACTCTTAACAGCAGTGAAATCATTTTGTTTGTTTGGACGACGAGGCGAGGCCAAAGTGAAAGTACAAGTGAAAGTAAAAAGAGAGGGCTCTCACATAAACAACACAGGACACTGTGTGAGAGTGTGAACACTGGTAAACCACACGTAGCTGAAACATGCAAACAACTACGGCACTTCTACTGTCATCGCTTTATCAGAACGTGTGCGTGAGATCCCAGACATAAAACGCTAAATTAGAAAGTTCAGCGTTGGTGCCAGTGCTTTCACACTTTTGAGTAGAAGATGATCTTCAACTGTAACACAGAGGCATCACTTTGATTCTGTTTTTATCAGCACAGTTTCAGCCTTAGATATTGATCCAGACGCAAAAAGGAATCATTCATTTATCTCAGTTAACCTGCAAAATGTCATGACACCAGATTATAAAGTACAGTAGCTGTTTTAAAAAAAAAAAAGAAGAAGAAAAAAAAGAAGCACCAAACAGTTCGATACAGCCTGGAGGGAAGCATTGTCGATTGTGTTTGCAGAGTGGGCGGCTCACCGCTCACCGCTCACCACACACACCCACACAACCACCCCCCCCCCCCCCCCCCCCCCCCCAAGTTGCACTTTGCAAAGAACGCTTTGGTTGAGGTAAACGTCTCCACTCCAGAGAATCAACACTCACATGTTGTCCTGGATGAACTTCTTTATTTTGCTGTTGGTGTATTTGTCCTCGCTGTATTTGACGGAGCTTTCTTCAAACTTGTTGTTGAGTCTCGGCGGGCGGAAAAGGACGATTCCCCTGCAAACCAAAATGAGGAAACGTCAACGCCGTCTCGCTGCGCCGACAGCAGCTACACTGGTGACATCAAAGACGTGTGAAGCCGCAAGTTGCGACGACAGCAAGAGCTACTTACTCTCCGTCGATGCCGTGGCTCTGGAGGAGGGCCTCAGAGTTGGTGTGGGCGAAGCGGTAGTTGTCCCTCAGGGCGCTGGCGGCCTTCATGAACTCTACCTGAGCCGTGCTCTTGTCGTCGGCGAAGAACCCTGGGAAGGAAAAGACGAATCGCGTTCAGATCAGAGTGCAATAACCACGGGCCCCATCGTTTCCAAACGTCTGAGGACACGGTAACGCACCGACGACGCTCGCGTCTTGGTCCGACGTGTACTTCGTCAACTCCGCGTCGGTCTTGAGCTCCACAGAAGCTGGTCCAGCCTGCTTCTTCAGGAAACTGACGATACCGTCTACAGGGAGCGAGAGGAATGCGGACGAACAAAAAAAAAACGCACAGAAGAAAAGATGAGAGGGGCAGAAAAATGAAGATGACCATAAGGTGTCAGAATAAAGCAGATTAAAAAAAGAATATTTGTGCAAGTGTTGGGAGTCTTGAAGACATTTTAAAAATGCAGAAATTCGCATCCGAGGCAAATACCTGCAGTTCTGGGACCCTCATAGGGACCAGTTTCGTCTCCGTCCCTGAAGATCTTCAGGGTCGGGTATCCACTGACACCATATTTGCTGCATATGTTGCTGCTGGATGTGCAGTCAACCTAAAAAAGAAAAGAAAAAGGAAAAGAAAATCATTCACTTTCTGAAGAGAGAGCACTGTAGTACGGCGTTCACAAAAGCGCCGCCACTAAAACGGGACACGGTTAAGTGAAATGCATTATGCAATACCTTGGCCAGAGCGACGATGCCTTTCAGGCGCGTGGCGGCTGCCTCGTACTCAGGTGCTAGACGTTTACAATGGCCGCACCTAATGAACGGAGGGACAAGGACCGGTCACAACAGGCTGTGTTCAAGTTTCAGTTTGGGAGAGGCTCCTGAGGGAGATGGAGTGATTTCACGGTGTGGAATTTGATACCTCAGGGGTAGTGAGTCAGTAGGGTTTGTAAGATTCTGAACAAAAATGTGATTAAAATGGAAAATTGCGTAACTTTGCTGAGCTAATAAATAGTATTATGGGACAATCTGTTGATAATTGTATAAATTCTATGGTGCATAAAATGTTTGCAAATTAAAAAAAAAAAAAAGGACCTCAAGGAATCCCAAAAGCCTGAGTGTGATTATGAATATTATTTATTTTGTCTGTGCAATAGTCTATAAACAAAAACCTTCCCGTGCTAGACATAACAAAACGTGCAATAAGCAGTTTAATCTTAACGTTTTATCAATTATTACTCGGACTAACTTCTACTTAAAAACTTCCAAGTTTGACACAGTGGAACTACGTCACGGTTCCTCGGGACCAATCGGAGGAAGACACCAAAACTTCCCTGTCCAATCAGAACGTTACAACAGTGAAAAAAACACGCCCCTAACTTCCTCATAGCCTCATTAGCACGCAGTTTTCATTGGAAACTATTCCCTGCAGTTTGAAATATCAGTCAAGACTAATGTCTTTATTTTGAACAGTTTGATAGTCAATGAACTGTCGAACTGTTGTAGTTTTTAAAAATCACTGGTCATCTTAAACCAGACCTTTGAATGAAGCCAATTGCCTTGCACCTTCTGCGCTTCTAGCTAACATGCTAACGATCGGTCACTAGCTAACAAACCGAAGAAAGAAAGGCTAGCGTTAACTAGCTTATTACCGGTGGTGAACAGTTAATTAAATAGCTTAAACGCTCTCTACAAAGCGTGAATAAAACACTCACCACGGGGCAAAGAACTCCACAAGAGCCAGTCCATGGTCTCCAATCCTGCTTTCGAAATCATCATCCGTGTAATCGATCACATCACTGGCCCAGGTGAAGCCGGTGAGAGCGGCCAAGAAGATCACCTTAAACATCTTCCCTTTTTAAAGCTTTAAACTCTATTTCAATTTATTTGAAACAACAAAAAAATAAACTTTGAGTTGCAGGTTCGCAGCCCTCCTCTTCGGCTCCTCGGCGTCGTGACGGCTGTGAGCTCCTCGGGCAGGGCCAAATGCAGACTAGTCGATAAGAGAAAGAGAAAGAGGATGGAGTCGGTGAGGATGTGCACGCGAACAGCGGGACCTCTCCTAACCACAGTGTGGCAGC